>NC_135810.1:66852859-67103225 GCF_964213995.1 Mustelus asterias | reverse complement strand
ATGTCGAGAAAGAAAATATTAGGTTATTGAATGGAACCCTCAAACAGTGGCCCTGATATTTCTAGAGAGGCCTAAAAACCAGGCAAGACAAGGGGATGGGTGGTCTCACCAAAATTTGATTGCAGGAGCTCAATTACTCCATGTCCTTCCTGGCAGCCAGCTGCTAAAACCAGCATCAGGAGATTGCAGTTGGTTGGGGATGGCTCTTGGGGGTGGAGGTGAAATTGGACGTGATTGACAGGGTGGAGATCAAAGGCTTCTGCTCCTCTTAATATTCAACGAATTCTGAAAAAGCTGTGTACCTTTTGAAACCAGCACCTCCCACCTACAACTCACTCATGGATTTTTCAATCCATGAGATCTCTGCATAATGGTGGTAAATTTTAAGAATTGCACAGAGTGCTCCATTTAAATATATTAATGAAGTCTCCCCCATCTCCATGGTAGGGTATACAAATGCCCTAATAAATTGCTGCTGTACAAAAGGCATGTGTAGCATGTTGTGGATATACAGGACAGAATTCTCCCATGGCCCCACCGGTGGCAATGGGTTCAATGACGGAGGATAGGGGCAGGGATAATCTGAAGAGAGTGCAAAGTCAATTTCACAACAGTGTGAATTTCCCATGGTATCTTCTGCTGGTGCCCACCCTGGCAGATCAGGAAACCTGCTGGAGGCACCATTTGCATCTCTTTAATGGGATACAGATGAATGCCAGAATGGGATCTTCTACCCACACCCAATTCTCCGCAATGTCAGTGGGAAAATCCACCAGTCCAAAACACGTGAGGAACAATGTGACGTGTAGATGTCAGGACTCGCCTGAACAATGGCTGGAGCTGTCTCCACAGTTTGGAATTGAGGCTGCCAGCAACCCTAGACTCCAGGACACCACAGCAGTGAGTGGGGGGGAGCATCTACAGCTGGATTGTCCAGATTCAGTACCTTCAAAGATGTCCATCTACCAGTGTCAGATTGTCCTGGAGATCCATCTTCATTTTCAGAAGGTCCATCTTCGTTCTTCATCAGTGAGTTAGTGATGTTTGGATGCCTTTTCAATATGATGCCTGGACATGACAGCGCACTGTGTGTCATCATGCTTGCCTTGTCAGTGAATAGGGTGCAAAACCCCGGTTGTATAATGAATGTTGCCAGGGTCAAAAGATGTGGCAGCTTCCACAGCAGGAAACACTCTGTTCACACCGTCACCATGGAATTTAGTTCCAGTTGGGAGAATTTCTCTCAGTCTTTAATCTTTCCCACCTGTTATGATGGGGCGGGGGTGATCATATTGGTAGTGGTCTGTCTAAAAGATAATTGGACCCACATCACAGTTCATAAGAAGTTTACTATGCATGACACCACCAATGGCTATTGCAGAATGTGAGATAAAAAGCCTACCTAATACAGGGTAATGAAAGCCAAATGACTCAGTAAAAATACTCAAGTTCTTAACCATGTTTTCCTTACCTCTGGAAATGCAGGAACTGACTTACTCAACCGTTTCATTGCCTTTGACTGTAACGATGTGTTTTCTGGTGATGCTGGAATAGTGTAAACTAAACAAACATAAGCATATCTTTTTGTCAAAAATATTTAAGAAAATCAACTTAATGCAACAACATGGAAAAGACTTTCACAAACAACAGATTCCACAGCATCCACCTATACTCCGTTAAACTACAGTGAATGCATTTCCAAAATCCAGCCAAACTAATGCATCTGCTATCACTCAGAGGCAGCGCTCATTACTCCTGCAAACATCTCCAGCCCTGCATCTCTCCATATCGCCATAGAAAATAATCATGGCTAATTAATACAATTTTAAAACTGGACAAAGTGGGGAAGAACGAGTGGATGGGGCAAGAGAGAACGGGTGGGAGCGAGAGAGGGACGCATTCAATGGAAATCTCCATTGATCCCTACGTTAGTGAGCAGCACACCACCACTCACTGCCGCGATACACACCACAGAGGGGGAGGAAAATCCCATTGTATTTACCATTGTCATCACGGAGGATCGTTTCTTTCTGTGTAGAATTGAACGCATTTGGAACTGTTATGACATAAATATAAGGATATTGTATTTATATCACTGATATAACAATACAGCCAAGTAGGCATGTTAAACAAAATCATTAAAACTTAAAGCAACAGAATGAATTAGAGCTCTTGTCCCTTATAAAAATCCTATTTCATCAACCGATCCAGGAGATATTTACTTTAATAAAGGGAGGTTTATGCAGAATAAGAAACACTCTTTGTTGAAATGTACATCTAGTTTACTGTTCTAGGTAGCACTACCCACGTAAATATTAAAATAGAATTAGCATTTAAGGTATTGAACAGGTTTCCAATAACTGGTCCTGAGACAGGTAATACCTCGGTTCCTCACTGCCCTCACCCTCCACCACTTTGTGTCGTGATGTTAAAGTGACAAAGCAAAAATATGTCAACATGTTTCAGCGACCTTGTTCCTTCAGCAGGGAGCCAAACTCAATGGAATAGTTTGGAGTGCTGCTATATTTAGTTATGATTCTATCTTAATTCTGTCCTCCATTTCTAGCACAGTTAGCACTGAGGATCACAGAACCACACACATTACAAAAGGAAAAAGTATTTTAGCAATAAAAAAATCATGGATACAAATTAAATTCAACATGTATAATTTGGAGATAAAATTGCTCCCACTTCACAACTAAAAAGTTACTAAAATTTTGCTATTTAAATAAAGGAAAATTAAAACAGAAAAATTAGCCTCAGTCCAGAGAGAAACATAGACATTTGATAAGCTATATACAATTAAATAAACCTATTTAATGGTCTGCATAAAATTTTCAGCTTTATGCAACAAGCTAAATTACATTACTCTATTTATCTGCTTTTGGTAAGGTTAGAGTAAGGTTGGATTAATGAACTAATGGTCTTGAAAGTAAGGATAAGGCAGCTGGCTAATTCATGTACTCACTTGAGTAGATGGCATTGATATCCTGTAGACTTTCAGAAGTTTCATTTGTATGCGAGTTTCCTCTCAAAGTCAAAGGAGACATTTCATCTTCCTCACCTGTTGGAAAGGGAACATCTTAACAATTTAATAACATTTAAAGGGTCACTTTATTGGTGTATAATTATGATTATAATGTAATGTTGTCATTTATCTCAAGAGGCTTGGAAAACAAAAGCAGGGATGTACTTCTGAGGCTTTATAAAGCACTGGTTAGGCCCCATTTGGAGTACTGTGAGCAATTTTGGGCCCCACACCTCAGGAAGGACATACTGGCACTGGAGCGGGTCCAGCGGAGATTCACACGGATGATCCCAGGAATGGTAGGTCTGACATACGATGAACGTCTGAGGATCGTGGGATTATATTCATTGGAGTTTAGGAGGTTGAGGGGAGATCTGATAGAAACTTACAAGATAATGAACGGCTTAGATAGGATGGACGTAGGGAAGTTGTTTCCATTAACAGGGGAGACTAGGACGCGGGGGCACAGCCTTAGAATAAAAGGGAGTCACTTTAGAACAGAGATGAGGAGAAATTTCTTCAGCCAGAGAGTGGTGGGTCTGTGGAATTCATTGCCACAGAGGGCTGTGGAGGCCGAGACGTTGAGCGTCTTCAAGACAGAAATTGATAAATTCTTGATTTCTCGAGGAATTAAGGGCTATGGGGAGAGAGCGGGTAAATGGAGTTGAAATCAACCATGATTGAATGGTGGAGTGGACTCGATGGGCCGAATGGCCTTACTTCCGCTCCTATGTCTTATGGTCTTATGGTCTTATTATTTAAGATATTTTATCTCCATGTCGGATACTCAAATGATAAAACATTTGCCTACTTTGCACTGACTGGCACTGCTCAGTCAGGTACAATATTAGTTGGTTTCAGCCGTACAAAAAATTTCTTAACCTTTACTTGCCCTTTTGATCTCAAAAGTTTCTCTCATCACTTAGATAGCAACTACTAATTAACAAAAAGTGGAATCTGTGTAAACAGAGCTTAGTCATTTGGAAATCATGTTTGACCAATTTATTGGAGTTCTTTGAAGTAGCATGTGCTGTGATTAAAGGAGAATTGTTGGACATACTGTACTAACATTTCCAGAAGGCATTTGATAAGATGTCACACCAAAGGTTATTGCAGAAAATAAAAGCTCATGGTAAGAGGTAACATACTGGCATGGACAGAAGATTGGCTAGCTAACAGGAAACAGTGGGGTAGGCATAAATGGATTTTTTTTTCTGGGTGACAAGACGTAATCAGTGGTGTGCAACTGGGTTCCGTTGTAGGACCTTAACTTTTCACAATTTATATAAATGACTTGGATGAAGGGGCTGAAGGTATGGTTGCTAAATTTGTTGATGACACAAAGATAGATAGGAATGTAAACTAAGAGGAGGACATAATGAGGTTACGAAAATATATAGACAGGTTGAGTGGGCAAAGATCTGGCAAACGGAGTGTAATGTGGAAAAACGTAGAATTGGCTATTTTGACAGGAAGAATAAAAAAAGCATATTATCTAATGGTGACAAATTGTGGAGCTCGGAAATGCACAGGGATCTGGATGTCCTCGTGCATGAATTGTAAAAGGTTAGTATTCAGGTACAGCAAGTAATTTGGAAAGTTTATAGAATGTTACTATATATTGCAAAGGGAATTGAATACAAAATTAGAGTTATTCTTCAGTTATACAGGGCATTGTTACTGTAAGGAGAGGAAATGGCAGTGTGAAAGGACAGGCAGAGCAGGGTTCCCCTGTGGACATACCCCTGAATGTATACTGAATTGGATACTGTTGTGGGAGATGCTTTACCTGGGACAAGCTGCGACAGCCGGAACTCTGATACTGAGTCTGGTTCTACAGCGCAAAAGGGTGGGATGAAGAAGAGGAGAGCAGTAGTGATAGGGGACTCGATGGTCAGAGGTACAGACCGGAGGTTCTGTGGTCGGGACAGAGACTCCCGCATGGTTTGTTGCCTCCCAGGTGCCAAGGTCAGCGATGTCTCTGATCGCGTGCACAGTGTTCTAAAGTGGGAAGGTGATCAGCCAGATGTCGTGGTACACGTCGGTACCAATGACGTGGGAAGGAAGAGTGAGGAGGTCCTAAAGAGTGAGTACAAAGAGCTTGGAAGGAAGTTAAAAAGCAGGACCCCGAGGGTAGTAATCTCAGGATTGCTACCTGAGCCACATGCCAGTGAGGGCAGGAGTAGGATGCTTGGGCGGATAAACACATGGCTGAGGAACTGGTGCAGGGGGCAGGGTTTCCAATTCTTGGATCATTGGGACCTCTTTTTGGGGCAGGTGGGACCTGTACAAGAGAGACGGGTTACACCTAAACTACAAGGGGACCAATATACTTGCAGGGAGATTTGCTAGTGTTATTGGGGAGCGTTTAAACTAGATTTGCAGGGGGATGGGAACCAGAGTGCCAGAGCAGATAGTGGAGCAGGGGTAAAAAGACAGGTTAGTTCAAGCAAAATCACAAATGGAAGGGTAGAGTGTGGTGGAAATAATTTTTTGAGGTGTGTCTATTTCAATGCCAGGAGTATTGTGGGGAAGGCAGATGAGCTGAAGGCGTGGATAGACACATGGAAATATGACATTATAGCCATTAGTGAAACTTGGCTACAGGAGGGGCAGGACTGGCAGCTCAATGTTCCAGGGTTCCAATGTTTCAGGCGGGATAGAGGCAGAGGGATAAAAGGTGGGGGGGTGGCATTGTTGGTCAGGGAAAATGTTACAGCGGTACTCAGGCAGGATAGTTTAGGGAGCTTGTCTACAGAGGCCCTATGGGTGGAGCTGAGAAACAGGAAAGGTATGACCGCATTAATGGGCTTGTATTATAGACCACCCAATAGTCAGCGAGAATTGGAGGAGCAAATCAGCGGAGAGATAGCTGACAACTGCAAGAAACACAAAGTTGTGATAGTAGGGGATTTTAATTTTCCACATATAGATTGGGACTGGCATACTCTTAAAGGTTTAGACGGGGTAGAGTTTGTAAAATGTGTTCAGGAGAATTTTCTACATCAGTATATAGAGGTGCCAACGAGAGAGGATGCGATATTGGATCTCCTATTGGGAAATGACTTAGGGCAGGTGATGGATGTGAGTGTGAGGGAACACTTTGGATCCAGTGATCATAATGCCATTAGTTACAACCTGATCGTGGATAAGGATAGATCTGGTCCTCGGGTTGAAGTTCTGAACTGGAAAAAGGCCAAATTTGATGAAATGAGAAGGGATCTGGGAAGTGTGGATTGGCACAGGCTGTTCTCTGGTAAGGATGTAAATGGAAAGTGGGAGGCCTTCAAAGGAGAAATTTTGAGAGTGCAGAGTTTGTATCTTCCTGTCAGGATTAAAGGCAAAGTAAATAGGAATAAGGAACCTTGGTTCTCGAGGGAGATTGTAACACTGATTAAGAGGAAGAGAGAGTTGTATGAAATGTACAGGCAGCAAGGAACACATCAGATGCTCGAGGAGTATAAAAAGTGCAAGAAGCTACTTGAGGGAAATCAGGAGGGCTAAAAGAAGACACGAGGTTGCTTTGGCAGACAGAGTGAAGGAAAATCCAAAGAGCTTCTATAGGTATGTTAGGAGCAAAAGGATAGTGAGGGATAAAATTGGTCCTCTTGAAGACCAGAGTGGTAGACTGTGTATGGAACCAAAAGAGATGGGGGAGATACTAAATGGTTTTTTTGCATCCGTATTTACTGAGGAAATGGGCATGGAGTCTACGGAAATAGGGCAAACTGGTAGGGAGGCCATGGAACCTTTACAGATTAAAGGGGAGGAGGTGCTCGCTGTCTTGAGGCAAATCAGAGTGGATAAATCCCCAGGACCGGACAGGGTATTCCCACGGACCTTGAGGGAAGCTAGTGTTGAACTTGCAGGGGCCCTGGCAGACATATTTAAAATGTCAGTATTCACGGGGGAGGTGCCGGATGATTGGAGGGTGGCTCATGTTGTTCCGTTGTTTAAAAAAGGTTCCAAAAGAAATCCGGGAAATTATCGGCCAGTAAGTTTGACGTCGGTGGTGGGCAAGTTATTGGAAGGTGTGATAAGGGATAGGATCTACAAAAATTTGGATAGACAGGGACTTATTAGGGAGAGTCAACATGGCTTTGTGCGTGGTAGGTCATGTTTGACCAATCTATGAGAGTTTTTCGAGGAGGTTACCAGGAAAGTGGATGAAGGGAAGGCGGTGGATGTTGTCTACCTGGATTTCAGCAAGGCCTTTGACAAGATCCCTCATGGGAGGTTAGTTAGGAAGGTTCAGTCGCTAGGTATACATGGGGAGGTAGTAAATTGGATAAGACACTGGCTCAATGAAAGAAGCCAGAGAGTGGTTGTGGAGGATTGCTTCTCTGAGTGGAGGCCTGTGACTAGTGGTGTGCCGCAGGGATCGGAGTTGGGTCCATTGTTGTTTGTCATCTATATCAATGATCTGGATGATAATGTGGTAAATTGGATCAGCAAGTTTGCTGATGATACAAAGATTGGAGGTGTAGTGGACTGTGAGGAAGGTTTTCAAAGCTTGCAGAGGGATTTGGACCAACTAGAAAAATGGGCTTGAAAAATGGCAAATGGAATTTAACGCAGACAAGTGTGAGATATTGGAAGGACAAACCAAAGAAGAACGTACAGGGTAAATGGTAGGGCTCTGAAGAGTGCAGTTGAACAGAGGGATCTGGGAATACAGGTACAGAATTCCCTAAAAGTGACGTCACAGGTGGATAGGGTCGTAAAGAGTGCCTTTGGTACACTGGCCTTTATAAATCGAAGTATCGAGTATAAAAGTTGGAGTGTTATGGTAAGGTTATATAAGGCATTGTTGAGGCCGAATTTGGAGTATTGTGTACAGTTTTGGTCACCTAGTTACAGGAAGGATGTAAATAAGATTGAAAGAGTGCAGAGAAGGTTCACAAGGATGTTGCCGGGACTTGAGAAGCTGAGTTACAGAGAGAGATTGAATAGGTTGGGACTTTATTCCCTGGAGCGTAGAAGATTGAGGGGAGATTTGATAGAGGTGGATAAGATTTTGATGGGTATAGATAGAGTGAATGCAAGCAGGCTTTTTCCGCTGAGGCTAGGGGAGAAAAAAACCAGAGGGCATGGGTTAAGGGTGAAAGGAGAAAAGTTTAAAGGGAATATTAGGGGGAGCTTCTTCACGCAGAGAGTGGTGGGAGTATGGAATGAGCTGCCGGATAAAGTGGTAAATGCGGGGTCACTTTTAACATTTAAGAAAAACTTGGACGGGTTCATGGATGAGAGGGGTGTAGAGGGATATGGTCCAAGTGCAGGTCAGTGGGACTAGGCATAAAATGGTTCGGCACAGACAAGAAGGGCCAAAAGGCCTGTTTCTGAGCTGTAATTTTCTATAGTTCTATTGGTGAAACCACACAGAATCCCTACCGTGCAGGAGACGGCCAACGGCCCATTGAGTCTGCACCGATTGTCTTAGAAAGCATCTTACCCAGGCCCTATCTCCATAATCCCAAGTATTTAACCCTCTAATCCTCCTAATTTATACATCTTGGAACATCAAGGGCAATGTAACATTGGCAATCCATCTAACCCACACACTTTGAATGAAACTGGAGCGCCCAGAGGACACCTACACAGGCACAGGGAGAAGGTGCAAGCTCCACACAATCACCCAAGGCTGGAATTGAACCTTGGTCCCTGGTGCTGTGAGGCAATAGTGTTAACCACTGTACTGTACCACCATGCACAATATTGGTCTCCTTATTTAAGGAATGGCATAAATGCATTGGATGCACTTTATAGAAGGTTTACTAGACCAAATACCTGGAATGGAAGGATTGTCTTACAAGGAACGGTTGGACAGGCAAGGCTTTTGTCTGCTGGAATTTAGAAGAGCAAGGGGCAACTTGATTGAAAGAGATCTTGACAGGATAAATGTGAAAAATAAATGTTCTCTTGCGGAATATAATAAAACTAGGAGTCACGGTTTAAAAATAAAGGCTTGCCATTTAAGACAGATGAGAAGAGAAATTTTCTTTGAACTCTTGTTGAACAGGCCTGGCTGTCAACACAAGGAAGGCCAGCTGTGATCAGCTATGATAATAAAAATAGGTGCTTAAAAACAAAATGCCCAAGACCCCTCAATTATTTTCACGGTAGTATGAAGTATTTTTTTTAATTCATGCGTGGGACGTCGCCATCACTGGCTGGCCAGCATTTATTGCCCATCCCTAGTTGTCCAAAGGCAGTTGAGAATCAACCACATTGCTGTGGCTCTGGTTTCACATGTAGGCCAGACCAGGCAAGGATGGCAGATTTCCTTCCCTAAAGGACATTAGTGAACCAGATTGGTTTTTCCAATGTATTGACAATGGTTTCATGATCAGTAGATTCTCAATTCCAGATTTTTTTTTTATTGAATTCAAGTTCCACCATTTGCCATGGCAGGATTCGAATCTTGGGTCCCCAGAACATTGGCGGAGTTTCTGGATTAATAGTGTAGAGATAATCTGGAATTAAATATTTGGAATTAAGGATCCACCGATGACCATGAAACCATTGTCAATTGTTGGAAAAACCCATCTGGTTCACTAATATCCTTTAGGGAAGGAAATCTGCCGTCCTTACCTGGTCCGGCCTACGTGTGACTCCAGAGCCAGAGCAATGTGGTTGACTCTCAACTGTCTTCTGAACAGGGGCAACTAGGGATGGGCAATAAATGCTGGCCTGCCAGTGACGCCCATGTCCCACGAACAAATTTAAAAAAAAATACCACTCAGCCATCGCCTCCTCTTTATAAGGCGGAGTTAATGTTGTATATCCACATACAGATATTATAGTTTTTCATGTTTGCAACGCATTTTGGAAAATTAGAAAAGTGTTAGTAGTCTGAAGAAGTGTGGAAAAATACCTGTATGAGTTTGGTCAAAAAAGCTACTGTAACTTCCACGAATATGTTGAGATACCCATGATACCTTAAACCATAATTGTAAATGCAGCACAACTGCAACTGTAAATTAACCAGCTAAAAACACACTACCACCCTACTTCACAATATTCCCCTGCACAGGTATTAAAAGTGATGCATCAGTAAATGGCTTTGACTGAACAAGCCTTAAAAAGATTTAAATTTGTCCAATTCCCAAATATCTCTAAATGGTTCAAAGACAGGGAGTGCATTGTTATTTTACATTTGCAATATTAATATCCCACAATAAAGTTTCATCATGATATGATTTTTTTAAAATTAATGATTGTCCCCTCAAACCACGTTAGCTACAAAACAGAATAATCTGTTCTTTTTAGACTATTGCCATGGGATTTTTAAAGTCTACTTGAAAAAAATGGGAGAGATAGGTCTTCATTTTATCATCTTGTATGAGGGCAACATCTCAAGAGCATCACTCAAGTTTTGCACTGCGGTACCATCCTAGATTAGGAGGTCAACTCTTAGGAGTAGGCTTGACCCTGCAATCTTCTCATCCAGATGCAACAGTAGTACTAAGTGAGTCAGTCCCATGCACCAACATCCTGGTTGCAATAATTTTAGAAAAAAAGTTAATATTTTACAGAACAAGCATCATTCTTATGTCTTGTAGTAGAAGCACTTCACACCCACTTAATAGAAGGAAACAGTTAAACTTCGTACCACCAGGGAAAATCATCAAGAAAGAGTGTGATTATTCCGATCCTGGAACAAGGCTAACATTGGTTGCGCTGAAGTGTTTTTCTTGCACTGAAGTGTTTTTCGCAAGTCTTGATATTACCACACAGAACACCCATAGTTAAACCCAGTATCGACACAAGATCAAGAGATGATTGGTGGAAATGTATAATCAATTATATTCAAGATCAAAAGTAGAAAATGTAACCCAATCAAGAAGGAAAAAAAGGAACAGAATAGCCCACTATGCCAGTAAAAATAAATTAATGCTGATGCTCACTGAGTGAACTTCTCCGAGATTCAGCATGCAAGTGGTCATTTCCTCCTGGATAGTTTGACAATACATTTTTAGGTGAAACTTCTTGATATGGATTATAAGGTATATTTGACTTGAACTTTGCTGTGGGTTTTTTGAAAGGACTAGCATCATTTCCCTTGTAGCTGCTCGTCTTGGTAATTCCAGACTCGAGGTTCAACTCAGATTTAAATTGGTCTGAGTAAAAACCTCCTTCACCCTGGTCTAAATCTGTTCCTAGATCTTCATCATACTGGGAGTGTTGATCTGTTTTAACAGGTATTAGGTTCTCTTCTTCAAAAGATGGGTCATCTGACTTCAGACTACCCTGGATAATGTTGTCCAATGACTCAGATTTGTTCAGTTTCTTCTGGAGGATGTCACTTTCTCCTACATCCAAGGAATGTCCTGCAAACAAAGTAAGATTTTCTTCATTACTGCTCCCTTGACTGGAAGAACTTTTCCCAACTGATAAATTTTCATCCTGATGAGATATACCAGATGATTTTAGAACACCCGGGATTCGGCTGGGAAATCTCTTATCTGGAATATTTTCTTCATTATTTTCGATTCTTCTATCAATTGGTTCATTGACACTAAGCTCTACTTCAGAGGAGGGTTTCTGGAAATCACTGGACATGGGGAGACGTTTATTTTCATTTGACGCATTAGTTGCTTTCTTCAATTTTACTTTGATTTCCTCAGGTTCGGTGGGGAGAACTTTGGGGAAATATTTGGTGTTCATTTTTTTCTTCGCGGTTTGAGTCTCTCTCTGTTGAAGTATCTGTTGCATTCTTTCTTGGACACTTGGTCCACTATATAGCTGGGCTTTTGTGTCATTTTTGGAGAGTTCATCAGAATTTGAAGGAGTTTGAACTCTCTGGATAGGTATAGGTTTCCTATTCACCAAAGGTTTTGCTTCTAGTGACGTTTCTGGTTCAGTGCTTGTTGGCCTTGTTGTGGTCATTCGATGTTTGCCATCTGGTGTGTTTGCAAGCGCTGATGAAGCATCACCACCATTGTCTCTTTTAGTTTCCTTATCCCAAAAGTTTCTTAGGTTTCTGAATTCTGTTTGATTGACAGGATTATCTGATATGTTGCATATTCTTTTCTTGATTGAAACTATAGTGAAAGGCTTTTCCATTACAGGTATTGCATTTGCGTCATTCTCCAAGTGGAGACCCCCCTCAGTTTTATTTTCCTGATCATTCAATGTTTGTTCCAGCTTTGCTTGTGCAGGAAATGCATCTGTGTCCTTCTCCAAGTGGAGATCCACCTCAGTTTTATTTTCCGCATCATTCAAGGTTTGTTCCAAATCTAGGACATTATTATATCTTTTTCCTTGTAAAACATTGGTTTCTTGTTCATTCTGCATGGTAAATGGGCTCTTTGCTTCTGTTTTACTAAGAACTGTGTTTTCTGTTGAAGCTGACTGAACATCATTTACAGGTGCATACAAATTTTCTTTTGTCCCTTGCCTTACTTTTTCCAAGGAAGGTTTCTCACGTGCTGTAGTTACACGGCTTTTTCCATTTGTCTTTAGCTGGTTCATTTCATCATTACGTGGCTCTTTTTTGATTTTGGTGTGGTCTAAATCTTGTACTACTTCATTGTTAAGGGACACAGGATACAAACTTTCAGTAGTCACTGAATTAGTTCCTTTGTTTGCCAACTTGGAATTGGATGATTTCATATCAATGGCATTTTCCTTTTTGATCGACTTTTCAAACACTGCACTTGCAAAAGCATTTTTCTGGGATAAAGTTGTGTGTTTTGGTGAATGTTTTTGGAAAGTGGGAAGTGCTTGCTTTGTTGTACTTTTGGCAGGAGTTGTTGGTAAGGTTTTAGATTCATCTACATGCCACCCACTACTTTCTGGTCCTGATTTAGTCTCTTGTGCACTATTTTTATCAGTAGCAATGAGGAAAAAGTCAATATCTTCCGAGATTGCTTGAGAGTTTTCCGTCTCTTTTGCAGTTTCATTTGCTCTAGTCCTCCCTTTCTCAGGGAACGATTTTAAAACTGCTGGCTCTTCATCTTCCTCCAGTTTCATGTGCTGCTGTTCATCATTAGAAGAGTGGAATATGTTCTGAGAAAGTGGAGAGTTAATCTCAAAATCATTTTTTGCTCTAGTTTTATTTTTCTCCTCCAAAAATACTGGTTCTGGAATTGAAAATTTATCAGAGAGATCATCTTTTATCGGAGTTTGAACTTCCTGCAATTGGATATCTTGTTCTCCTTGCTCATGGATTTTGTCGTTTATGTTTGGCAGCATTTGGATTTTTTTTGTAAATGCATCAGCTTCATTATGTGAGCACTCAGCATCCAGCTTTGCATCTACTGTGATCACAGCCTTTGGTTTGTTCTCTACTATTGGTTCAGGTGGAGGTTTCATTTCTTCTCCCTTTGTATTTACAGGTGGCACTGCTTCGCTTCTGGTGAACCAATCCAACACCTTTGATATGGATTCATCAGCTGCCTTCATGTGCTCCGCAGTATATTTATCAAGCATTTGAGACTGTGAAGAATGAGCTTCATGTGTCTGTTCAGTTGGTGCAGTCTTGAAGAGAGGCACCGCGAAGTTAACGTGCTTACCTTGGGATATTTTTGTCGCCGGCTGATTAGACACCTGAGGAGACTCAAAGTCATTGTGAAGTATCCGCTTATCTAGAATGAAATAAATAGGAATACATTGTTTATTCTTCCTCATGAGATAGGTAGGCAAATAAATGCATTTCATATTCAATTACTTAGCATGAAACTAAAAAGTTGTTATTAGCAGATGAATGCTCAACATGTTCCTGATAATCATCTGTTAAGAGGCAATGACCCATTTACTTTAAATGGGTAAACGCCTTTGGTAAAACAATAATCAGAAGGATGCAAAAACGAGGTAAGCATTCATCGGTTTATATTGTCAGCAACCATTCTACAGTAAGTTTTCTAAAACAGTTCTACTAAATAAAGAAATCAACTTGCATCTATATTAAACCATAAGGAAACAAAGTATGTTTTTAATTTATTGTACTTTATATTATTCAACATCTATTCTTCCATTTTAGTAAACTGCAAAACATGCTAAATAATGGACATCAGAAATGACCCAAAACCCATTGGAATGGAAGTCTCAATGCTGTTCATTCAGATTCTGAGCTACTTAAAAAGACAAATTTGAGGTTATTGTTGAAGTATATGACTTAATTTTATGATATTTAGAAAACGTCACAGGTTTATGCCTGAAATATCATCAAGAAAAAGCTTTCATGTGCTTTAGTATCACCTGAGGTTAACATAAAAAGGATTGCTTTATTTGGATTTTCTTCAAGTCGTAACAGAACTTCAAATTGTGAACAAGGCCCAGGAATAATCTACCTCAAGACAGGTGCATTTGGTTAGCACTGTTAAAAGAAACCATTTGAGGCTGGTTACCAACTACAGTTCGCTGTTTGCCAACTGTAACAGACGGAGGCACTTATGCTGCAACAGATAGTAGACAAAATTAGAATTGCTGGGGTGGATTTGTTTTACAGAAGTGCCATCTTGACCAAAAAGAAAAATCTGTCCAACAATCCTTTTTTGTTTGGAGACGAGAAAAACCAAAGCAAGCAATATGATTCTATATTTTATATTATTTCAGGATGCACAGTCTGATAAAGAGCAAAATTTTGTATCATCAATATAAACGAATAATGTTGCCAAATACAAAAATTCCAAAAATCATATAAAGTAGCTTGCTTAAGGTTTTCCATTCAAACTTTAACAAATAGGTGCCGAGCTGGATGAGAAAAAGCCGAAAGTTTCAACTGATCTCCAGTGCTAACCTGAGATGAATGGTTTGTCTTGCTGGCATTCAATTAGTTGTCATAACTTAATGGTACCAACCCTATAATCTGCAGCCACTTGCATCAAATTTCAGGCAGCAAGTTTCAGCAATCTAGAGTTTTTCCTCAGAGAAGGAATCAGGTCATGATTATTGCTGAAAGTTGCTGCCAGGGGCAAATGGAAGAAATGTGAAAAAGGCAAATTTAGAACATAAAATAAAGTATTTTAAGGTGTCCATAAAACTCAAAGCTTGCAGTTAAATCAGGGTTGTCCAAATTTCCCCAACTCCAGTAAACTGCCTCATTATTCACTATTGTTTTGTAGCCAGTGATAAACTAAGTCTCTGGTTTAACTGGAAGCAAAACATGGATAAGATGAGCTTGACATGCAAGTCTGCCATTCGGGTGGACCCTAGCAAGACAAAGGTTTCATCTTAGATTTAAAGTGCATGCTCCCCAAAGTCAGATTCTAGGTACAAAATGCAAACTTTGGGGAATCCAAGTCTTATACAGTTTTTGTCTGATCTACCATACTGTTCCAAATACATTGAACTCTCCAATTCATATGCTAGTTTTTTTTAATGTTTGCAAATGATGTAATTATGTGGTTTATTAATCCTGAACTTGCCTCTTGTGTCTAACTATTATTTTGACATTCATTTTCTTCAAGTTTCAGATTGTCTATGCTCTGAAATGTAGCCAAAATATCTGGTGATTAGCAAACAAAGGTTATTGTTCAGTGTCAAGTGACCACTTCACATGATAAAGTGCTTATTCAGGATGTCATAACAGAGGATTTGTTTCAAAAATATTCAGAGCATTCTAACCGTCCTCATAGAAATAAGTTACAACTGCCTTATTTCATCTTGTATTACATTTCTCCCCCCAAAAAAGGATTGTAGCACAATTTCCTAGAATATTAGATGTGGTGAAATTAAAAGAAAGTTGAAGTTTGAACAGATGAAAATCAACATGTAATCATACCACCAGCAGAAAACAGAATGATTGACACAGTTCTGATTGACAATGTTTCTTTCTTTAATAGCCATCTTACCAACATCGTGAAAGGACGGATCTGATGCAGGATTCAATCTTCTGTTGGCTTCCTTTTCTGTTAGTGTCTCACCTGTGTCTATTTCATGGACTTGGTTAGTTAGAATACCAGAGCCATTATTTGCCAAGTGACTATTTGTATAATTTGTTGTATTTGTTGATGGGATGGACTGAGAGTCTATGTTGGACATAACATTACCATCATCATCTTGGTTCAAGTACAATGGTTGTGTTTGTAAAGGAGAAGATAAATGATGCAAATCAGAAAACCCATTGGCCTTATGTGAATTTTCATCATCTTCTGCATGGTCCATTCTGCCTGCATTTCCTTCATCTGTTTCTGCTAAATAATCACGATCCAGAAAAGAATCTTCACCAATTTTGGAAGCTTCATTTGCACTATGAGGCTCTAGCGACTGTGATATCTTCTTTTCATCCACATTTGTAGAAAATCTGACTTGCTTTGACTTTTCAAGACCATTGGGTGCAAACAATTCTTCATTATTCACAGCTGTATTCATCTCTGTTGGTCCTTCTGGAATGGTTTCAGCAGAGGCAGGTATCTTGCTCTTTGAGTCCTGAACCCCGACGTGTAGAATTTCAGAATCATTGGAGCTTGAACTTGGGCTACGTTTCAAAATGCTTTTAGGAGTTGTTGAGTTGCCATTAAAACCATTCAAATTTTTCCGTCCTGGTGCAGTGCGAAGTTGATCACTTTTGGTTACAGACTCTTGCAGTTTAGAAGAATTACTCCTTAGCTTTGGCACTTGCGTCCTTTCTGAATGATTATTATCCTGTGCAGGAGACGGTTCCTTAATTTCAAAAAATTCATTTGTGGGAGAATGTAATCTGGAAACATTATCCTTTGGATGAGACAACTTCTCTGGAAGAAAACAAGGGTATACAATGGCAAGGATAAAAACAATTTCAACAACTACAGTATAGAGTCAGTAAATTACATCTAAAAGTGCAACTGTAATTAATGCTTTTAAGATATTAAAACAATTGTATATCAAGGCTAATCTGTACATTTCAAATCCACACTCAAAACAGAATTTTCCACAACCCAAGGAGGAATGAGTGAAGGCATCTAGATTAATCAATGGCAATGAAGGTTAAAACCATGCTGACGATGTAAAATGTTAAAACATTACAGCAGCTATAAGAGAAAAACTATCAATTCTACCAGAACTGAAATTTGAAATTGTTATTTCTAACCATGCATAACCTCCAACTGTTAATGTCTGTGGGAAATGCAACTGTGAATTAGTACTTAAACTGAAAATTTCATACTTAAAATGAAATATTGCCTAGTTTACATTTCAAAACTTCAGTTATTTGAATGGCCATTAGACATTTAGACAAACAGAATCAATTAAATTGCACACTTTATCTGAATAATACACACCATTTGTATTTGATAATGAAAGCTAGGAAAATATAACATTAAGGTTATAAAGTGAAACCCTGAAGAGCAAGGTTGGATCGCCCCAAACAATTAGGTGCAGGGAGAGTTACGCAACTAATCTGCATTCTTGAAATAGCTCAATTCACCACACCTCTTCACTCAGCTACCAACAATCCCTTTCAATCATGACTCATACCTAACATATGCTTCCTTGTACCCTAACTCAGAATCCCTACAGAATCATAAGGTCCCTACAGTGCAAAAGGTGTTCATTTGGCCCATCGAGTCTACACCAACTCTCCAAAAGAGCACTCCAACCAGGTCCTCCCCACCGCCCTATCCCCCTAACCACCACATTTACCATGGCTAATCCCCCTAGCTTAACATCTTGGGACACTAAGGGGTAATTTGCCATGGCCAATCCACCTCGCCTGCACATCTTTGGACTATGGGAAGAAACCGGAGCACCAGGAGAAAACCCACACAGACGCGGGGAGAACGTGCAAACTCCACACAGTCACCCAAGGCAGAATCAAACCCAGGTTCCTGGCACTGTGAAGCAGCAGTGCTAATCACTGTGCCACCCACTCTTGGCACTTATGCAAGCTCACATCCATCTCTTAGCATGCACACAATGTCAGTTATTCAACCATGTCAGCCAGATCATCCAAATAGATTGGGGGACGTTCAGTGGTACACAACAAGCAGCTGCAGGAGCTATCTAGAAGAGACAGTACTGTCCATTACTGGATGTGACAACCGCTTAGTTCATGGCCAGCAGTGGGACTGAAGCCACTGAACATCCTCTACCTAATCCTTCTGCTCTTTTCCACATCCCACAATTGTTTCTGACTTAACATGTATCTTTCCTTTTTCAGATACGCAAGAAATGTCACTTTACGGAACAGTGGAGAAACAGCAAAATGACAAATTTGATGACTAAATGCCAATTCAATTTCATATCTCAGCCACTAACTCAGAAACTGACACGGCGCATAATTTGAGGATACCTCAGAGACAGAGTCTATAGGAGGTGAGACACATGACATAAGTGGCCTACAGCCAATGCAGAGGGCAAGGACAGTAAGTGTGCCAGCTCACCGGGGGGGAAACATCACACAGGATTTCTGCTCCAAAGGAGTTGGATGAGGACTTCAATGGGGAAAACTACAGAAAACAGTCAAAGGTTGTGCACCTCGAAATCTTTGGCACATTTGGAAGCCTGTGCTCAATGTCAAGGAGCAGAGAAGAGCCCAGCACCAATTGCCGCAGGGCTGTGTGCATAACCCATTCTTTCCAGCATGGTAGTCATCTCCATTTGCATGCTTTTGTAGTGTCTGAAGGCTATCACCTCAGCTTCAAGTGTAGCACATGCAGCAGCCACTCAATGTCAGATTGTTGCATTAAAGCTCCAACTATAGACATGCAAGCTCAGACTACTGCCATCTTGGCTATGGATTATGAGTGTGCCAAGGGCTTTCAGGGCATCACAGTCTAGCAATGTCTTCCCAGCAGGTTACTGGGATTGGTGAGGCATTGCCTCTCAACTGATAGTAGCTCCATGGAGTACGAATCTGCTGACCTCTCTCAGGATCACAGTATTCATACACCCACCCTTGCCAATCTGCAAGTGCCCTTGCTGGAGCCCATCAGCCAGTCAGGTCAAACTGCTGCAGCCCATGTCGAGATGGTGCAGTCTGAAACCAGGCCTTCTGGGTTCAGGCTGCTTATGGTCATCAGCAATCTCCTCCACTTAAAGACAGCAGCCTTCTACCATCCATGCAACGGCTATTGGAGTGGATTGTGTAGGAGCAAAAAGACATGCAAAGGAAAACCAAAGTCATTGGAATACATCTATACTGTGCATTCTGAAACATCTTAAATGTTTGCTACTGCATCTCTATTGGCATATCCCTCATGTCTCAAAGAGAACCTTCCATTATATATTGGTGAAAACTAGCTGTTTAAAGTCAAACTGGCAATGCATCAGATACAGCAGCTCTTACCGAAGACCAACCCAGTCAAAGAAAAGAAGTCCAAGGGGAGACTACCGATCTTCCAAGCCTCACAAGAACAAAATCAGGGAAAGTTGTGAAACCCCCAGATCATTTAAACCTATAAAGTCAGAGACTTGGGGGGTAGAAGGGACAGTATGTAAATATATTTGGACAAAGAGGGGAGGGGGGCTATAAGAGACGTAATATTAGGGTGTGCAGAATGGAAAAAGAGTTGATGTATGGGATTGAACAAACAGTGCCACCCACACAATGAGTCACATGGCTAGGAGTTTAAACAGGAGAAAGCTCATGGCTTAGATGAGTAATAGCTGTAGTTTTATATATCTTGTAAAATAGTTATGTTTGTCCACTAAACAGTTACTGTTCAGACATACCTTCATCTCGACAAGCTTCCTTAGCCAGTCACAACCAACATGCAACAAGTTTAACATCTCACCTGACTGTTTGGCACTCTCAGTACTGTACTGTAGGATCAGCCCAGACTTATGTATAGGTCTCTGGAGTGAGCCTTAAACCTGCAACTTGCTAAGCCTGTACTAATTGAGTCACAGCTGGCAATACAATGGTTCCTAGTTTCTGGTGCCGACCTCAAAGAGTGATGGGAAAAACAAATGAAAATATTGACTTTTGTAATTAGCGCCTGTTTGCTTTGTACTGAAAATATTTACATTAACTGAAGATTTGAGATAGCATAATTAGTGACATGGCCAAAGGCAATGGTTCAAAGATAATGGCATAAAGAATTGATCAGCACTATTATAAACATACATTATATGAACCCAAAAATTCTTGTCCCCAAGAACATTTCCTGCAAAGAACATAAAGCAATATAAAACCAGAGCCATTATAGTCCAGAAGGAGGGTGGAAAACAAATTATTCTATAAAAGACATCATGAAAATGGATAAATTGGAAAGCAAACATATGAATGAGAAACAGTGGAGCAAGTAATAAACCTTTTTAAAAATCTCATCTAATTACGGATTCCTCTAACTTTTTCACGTACAACTAGAAAATTAATCTACGTAGAACAGAATCCCTAGAGTGCAGAAGGAGGCCATTCAGCCCATCAAGCCTGCACTGACAGCAATCCCACCCTGGCCCTATCCCCACAACCCCATGCATTTACCCTGCGAGTTCCCCTGACACTAAGGGGCAATTTAGCATGGCCAATCAACCTAACCCACATATCTTTGGATTGTGGGAGGAAACTGGAGCACTTGGAGGAAACCCACACAGACACGAGGAGAATGTACAAACTCCACACAGACAGTAGCCCGAGGCCAGAATTGTACCCAGACCCCTGGCATGTGAGGCAGCAGTGTCAACCACTTGGCTGTGCCGCCCATATGTATGTTTATTACATATATTTAACTAGCATTGTGATGTGACAGGAGTGCACCATTTAGATTGAACACCACTGAAATTGCAATGCTAGTCTATCATTGGATGACAAATTATATCTTTAAATCCTAACTCTGGAGGGTAAACACAAATTAACAAATTCTAAGTGTGGCCTATATATCTGAATAGCAGATTGTTCTGTAACTGAAACTTGAGGCAATATGGCTCAAATCAGCTTACAATCTAACTCATCAAATGTGTGTTTCTGTTTGTAGAAAATTAGTGTTCTGACATGCATAAGATAAACTTCCTGTTTTTCCAAAAGTACCAACTCTTTTTCTCCTTGGTACATTTGTAACGAGTTATCAGTGTTCTTCAAAAAAAGAGTCAAATTTACTTCAGTCATGTTCTTCCCTCTCAGTTAAATAATTCTTAATTAGCTTGGTCATAAACAGGAGCATGGAAAAAGCAGATGTTCAAGATGCATCTACACTGGCACAAGTACTATGTAAAACGGAGATGCCCTCAGAAATAATCTGCACCATGGGCATTGTCAAAAGGCATGGGCAAGATCCTGGTGGAACTGTCAGAATTGCAGCTGAAGAATTTTTCGATCCAAATAAAATCAAATATTATTCATGGCATAAGATTCTGGTTTTTGGTCATTTCATTCAGAAATTGTTACAGTTGAGAATGAGTGTATTTTCATTGTGATTGTTAAGGGGCATCCATTTGAGTCCACTTGGAAAAGATATTATTCGTTAGTTAAGAGGGAGCTTACTCTGCATCCAACTCTGCTATTCCAGATTGAGATGTGTTTAATGTGGATGATTATGGAATCATCCTTTAAAAACAAGAGGAGTGGATTTTTCTTTTCAAATTAATTTTTATGCAAGTATTTTGTTAAAGTTTAAAATAGTGGGATATTGGACAATTTAAAAAATGCCTGTGAGCACTTAAATCAGCAAGGCATAATAGGCTATAGTCCAAGTGCTGGTAAATGGGGTTAGCACAGATTGGTATTTGATGGTTGGCATAGACATGGTGGGCTGAAGGGCCTGTTTCTGTGCTATATGACCACGACTCTAAAGCATTCCATTCA
Source organism: Mustelus asterias (assembly GCF_964213995.1). Lineage (NCBI taxonomy): Eukaryota > Metazoa > Chordata > Chondrichthyes > Carcharhiniformes > Triakidae > Mustelus > Mustelus asterias. The sequence continues at coordinate 67,081,530 of NC_135810.1, read as the reverse complement.
CCAATATTAACATTCTTCATCCTGGTGAGTGCAAAACTAAAGTTTTTAAAAATATTTTTTGCTAAGAAACTTCATACATAAAAATTAAACCAAGTTTTCAAACTAATTCACTCTCCTTCTTGTTACTTCTAAAGAATGCTTTCATAATGCTTCATCCCAATGAACATGGTCACCGAATAGAGGGAATAGTTTTCATTAACCTTTTTCCCCTTAAGGTATGATCACAAGAAATGGGAGCAGGAATAAGCTATTCAGCCCTTTGAGCATGCTCTGCCATTCAATTCTGGCCTTAACTCCACTTCCATACCAGCACCCACAACCCGTGACTTCTTTGTCAAACAAAATCCATCTAACTCTGCCTTCAATACATTCAATGACCCAGCCTCCACGGCTCTCTATGGAAGAGAATTCCAAAGACTAACAACCCTCAGAAAATAAATTCCTTCTCATCTCAGACTTAAATAGGAGACCTTTTTTGAAACTGTACCCTGTAGTTCTAGATTCCCCCACAAGGGGAAACATCCTTTAAGCATCTACCCTGTATCCCCTCAGAATCTTATTTTAAATAAGATTCATCACCTCAGTTTAAACTCCAATGAGTCCAACCTACTCTAGGTTTCCTCATAAAACAACCCCTTCATTCCAGCAATCTGAACCTTCTCTGAACTGCTTCAAATGCAAATATATCTCCTTAAGAAAACCAAACAGCTCTCAGTATTCTGGATGAAGTCTCACCAATGCTTTGCTGTTGTAGCAAGACTTCTTTAGTTTTTAAAAAAATCTCATCCCCCTTGCAATAAAAAACATGCAATTTGCCTTCCTCGTTACTTGGCATACTTGCATGTAACATTTGTAATTGGACTCCAAGATCCCTCTGTATCACAGCATTATGTCATCTCTCTCTCTCTAGTTAAATATTATTTTCATTTCCATTCTATCTGACAAAGTGGACAATGTCACATTTTCCCCGTATTATATTCTGCCTGACAAATGTTTGCCAATTCACTTAACTTATCAATATCCCTTTACAGACTCTGGTTGGAACTTTCCGGCCGTTCACACCAACGGCATCTATTGGCCCTGCCGACAGCCCCCCCACTCCCCACCATGGGTTTCCCGGCAGCGAGGGGTGCATTCAATGGGAAACTCCGTTGACGGAAGATCATACCGCCGGCCAATGGCGAGCTGCCTCCGTGAAACATGCAGTAGTCATCATTATATAGCCAATTCTCTATCCAGGCTAATATATCACCCTCAACACCATGAGCTTATATCTTGCGCAGTAACCTTTTATGTGGCACCTTACCCAACATCTTTTGGAAATCCAAATGTCCACATCTATTGGCAAGTTGTTTGAAGTGCCAAGTTATCTTGCTAGAACTGGCATTGGTAAGACCACAACTAGAGTATGGTCTTCAGTTTTTATTTAAGGATAAACATGCATTGGAGGCAGTTTAGAGAAGGTTCACGAGATTGATTCTTAGGATGAATGGTTATCTTATGAGGAAAGCTTGAGGAGATTGGGCCTATACACTTGAGTTTAGAAGAGGTTATCTTATTGAAACAAAATTCTGAGGGGGCTTGACAGGGTAGATGCTGAGAGGATGTTTCCCCTCATGGGGGAATCTAGAACGAGGGAGCACAATTTCAAAATAAAAGGTTCTCCCATTTAAGATGGAGATGAGGAGAAATTTCTTCTCCCAAGAGTCACTAGTCTTTTGAATTCTCTAACCCAGAAAGCAATGGAGGCTGGATCAGTGGTTATAGATAAACTATTAGACAGATTTTTAATCAAAAGGGAATCATGAGAGGGGTGGGGGCAATCAGATCAGGCCTGATCTTATTGAATGGCAAAGTAGGCTGAAAGGGCCGAATGGCCTACTCCTATTTCCTATGATTCTATGAAAAAACTTGAGTGATTTTTGTAAACTAAACAGAGAGGAATGATCTCTCAAATCTTGCTAATGGAGTTAAGGACTTAATATGCTAACTGCAGGGGAATCAAACTCACTCCAAGTAATGCTACTAGACAAAAAGGTACAACTATATACAATACTGCAAGGTATCAAATTAAATTTAAGACAACCTAATGCTGGTGGCTCTATGGCTGCCATTTGCAATTATAAAGGTTCGTTGCCCAGTTCATCTGCACTCATCATTATATGAGGATATCAAGCAGTCCAATTCAGACAAAATACTGCTACCAAATAGTGGAATATCTACCCGAGGTCCAACCCAAGAGAACACTTTGCAGTTTAAAAGAGAATATATCCTCTCTAGCATAAATATTTAATCTAAATGGTTTATTGGTAATTACCTGCCACAGGAGTCATAGATGTTGACTCTGTTCCAGTTGATAACAATTGTTTTTCTCCTCCATTTGGAATATCTTCTAAAAATGATTTGTTGAAAGGATTTTCTCGATGCTAAAAAATAATGGTCAGAAATTTAGGATTGTTAAATGATTCACAACAGAAACACAAAGTATCAAATGGTGCTGACAGCAACAGAAATTCAGTGTGGTTATAGATAAACTATTTGCAAATATCCAGAAGGCCAAATACAATAAAAGTATCAATTTAATTCTTTAGGAATGGAGAGGGTGCAGGAGAAATTCACTGAAATGGTATTTAAAGGTGAGAGGGTTTTTGTTATGAATATGCTATGTAAACTCTTCACGTCTGAGCAAAGAAATTAATTTATCTTTTAGAAGTATTCGAAAGAATGAGAGATTTTAATACAGTAAAATTGTGACAATCTATTTCAATTGATTCATGATCAGTTACCAGAGGATATAAATTTAGGACCATCACTGTCAGGAACAAAGGGAGAGTTTTAATTTTTTTTTTAAACTGCAAAGGATGGTTAGGACATGGAATGACCTATCATAATAGCTTTTAAACAACAAGTGGATAAATATTTGAAGCACAAAATAAAAGTACAGGGAAAATATGGGATATGTGGGTTATGGACAGCTCCTGGAGGGCTCCTGATAATTCACAAAATTAAATTATTTTAAATCGATAATTTGGTAGGCAGCGATTCAGCTGTTTTGCTTATTTTCATCATGCGACCTAGAAGAAATGCTTACTCTATACTTCCAAGAAGCAGTAAAATAGAGATTAATTATGTGCACATAACAGTTTAGTACTAGTTATTATATACTCAAGGCTAATGGTTAAGAGAATGGGTTTAAAAACCTGGTAATATAGGTTTCTAAAATTCAGCATTTATTTACCAAAACTTCACTGTTACAGTATGAATGTTAACTAGTTCCCCCCAGTCATAAATATTTTCATGTATTTGTCTAATATTTGACCGAATTAAAGAACCCAATACCAGGCTATTGTACATAAAGGACTAGTATCACACAATTAAAAATATTTCAGCTCTCTTTTGCTACATTCTGTTTCAATAAACTCAGTTCAAAGGAGGGGCTGAGCCATTCAATTCAAATATAGACAATCTACGTGTATTGTTCAAAATATGTATTTTATTGGCAGCTTGGATCAGTCATTGATTTAAATTCACAAAGCTTCGGTCATCATACTAAAGATTTTGATTCTTTACAAAATCAGTTTGATTTGGAACCTTGGAGGAGATTGTCTGACTAAAACCTTTTGAACAGAACTAAAGAGGCTGAGCAATGTCCATATATATTTACAAGTTTAAAGTCCCATGAGAACTTGTATTTATATAGCGTCTTATGTCTTCACCCGTGTCCCTCAGCACGTCACAGCCATCAAATTACATTTGACATGTACTCACTGTTACTGTGCATGCTAATGTGACATCCATATTACACACAACAGCTTCCACAGGAGATATATGATCAGCTAAATCTGTTTTGGTTGCGTTGATTGAGAAATAAATCTGAGGACAATGGAAGAATTTCCTGCTCTTCAAATAATGCTGTGCAATCCTTCATATTTAACTATATGAAGGGCCTTAGTTTAACATCTCAAGACAGACATCCTCTGACACTTTAGCACTCCTTCAGTACTGTATTGAAGTGTTAACCTAGTTTAGGCATGCAGTTTAGGTCATGGGCTTGAACCCACAGCCAACTAACTCTGAGGCAAGATCGCAATGATTGAGCCAAAGCTGACAGCATATAAAAGCATTATGAAACATAAAAAAACAATGGTCTCATAAATCATTAAGTCAGATGAGATGAACAAATTGTGCTAACACTAACAGGATGCACAAGAAATTATCCACAGAAAATAAAAACTTTAATAAAATGCGATGTTTGTTTAATGATTATTCTAACATGTTCTTTGTTCATGCATTTACACTATCGGGAAACACCACATTTATGTTTAATAATGCACTAAGAATCAGGAAATAGAAGAGATTTTAAATAAAAGTAGTCTGCTAATCTGATCTCACGAGGAAGTGTTTTTTTCCCCCACCCTGTCTGCTTACACTGACAGAATATCTCAACCCTCAAGAAAAAGAATTAATCCCAATTTAGCTAGAGGAGACATTCTACTTTGGAATTTTGTGTAAGGATGACAGCCCAGGGGAGCAAGAGCTAAGCAACACTGGAGCAGGATATAATGTGTGGCAGCAGAGGAAGTCCGAGACAGGAGGAGTGGGAGTTGAGCAGAATATGAAGAGCTTAGCTGGGAGTGAAAGGACCACATTCGAATCAAGAATTCGATAAAAGTGAAAAAAAGTGTGCCATCACAAGAAAGCAAGTAAATGATTGGTTAGAGTATTTTTTTTTTAGTCCTTTCTCTAAACTAGAGCATGGAGTTAAACAAGAAGCTGGGAAATTAAAAAATTCAAATCAGGGTTAGCAAGTTTAGAGTATTAACACATAGAAGCTTCACCAGAGTACAGATTTCACCAGGTGCAAGGGAATTTGGGAAGTGTGGGAATTTGGTAAAGTGGGGTCAAGAGGTACTGCTTGAGAAATAGGCATTATAAACAAATAGGACTGATAAAACACATTACATTATAGACAAGACTTAAAACATAAGTGGATTTTTAAAAAAGTATAAATAGACAATTGAGTGATATTTTAACTTGAAACCTAGTTAAATAAAATAGAGATGACAGGACAGGCGAGGTGAGCTGGCTGCAGTATGCAAGAACTGGTAGGCAGTAGTGTCATCCAGAACAACTACAGTTTCAGTGTCTGCAGCTACAAAGAACAAAGAAAATTACAGCACAGGAACAGGCCCTTCGGCCCTCCAAGCCTGCACCGAGCTAGAAGAGCTCTGACTTGATGAACTGGAGCCCAAGCTTAGACAGACACAGTATGCAACAAGGAGGGATAAAATTACCTGGACACTTCATTACAGGAGGCAATCATGCTCTTAGGTTAACTTCTTCAGATTTGGTCCATAGACAGGGACTGGATATTGTGACTGAGTGAGGTAGGTATGGGAATCCAGAAGGTAACATTGGAGGAGCCTCAGCCCATACACTTGTCCAACAGATACAAGGTTCTTGCAGTTTGTGCAGACAAGAGAAGGGCTGGAAGGGTGAATAAGCAAATTGACCACAGCACAATGGCAGGGAGTGAAAAGGAATGTCAGGAATGGTATAGTTAAAGGGATAGATATGGTTTCCTACAGGCAAGAACATGACTCTCAAAAGCTATATTGCCTGCCCAGTGCCAGAGTTAAAGATATCTTCACAGGGCTGGAGTAAGAGGGGAAGATCCAGTTGTTGCGGTCTACATAGTGCTAAGGTCTAAGAAAAAGAGGTTCTGCAGAGGAAACATCAGCAGCTAGGGGCTAATGAAAAAAGAACAGCAAAAGTAATAATCTCCAGATTACTCCAAGTCACAAACAAATTGGCATAAGGTCAATGAAATCAGAGCATTCAATGCATGGCTCAAAAGATTGGCATGGAAGAAATAGATTTCAAACTGTGGGGCACAGCACCAGAACCGGAAGAGGTTAGATTGGGACAGACTTGAATCATGCTGGAATCTGTGTCCTGACAAAACAAACTTGGACAATAGTAGGGAGAAAAGTTCCAAGGAAGGAAAAATGTAAAAGAAAATTAGAAAGTTAAAGAAAAGGACAAGAGCATAACGTTAGAATGAAGGGACACCAATTTAAGATTGAGATGAGGATGAATTTCTTCTCTGAGGGTTGAGTGTCTTTGGAACTCCTTACCACAGAGAGCTGTGGGGATAGAGTCCTTGCGTATATTTAAGGCTGAGACAGATAGATTTTTCATCAGTAAGGGAATCAAGGGTTATGGGGAAAGGGAAGAAAGTGGACATGATGAATGTCATCAGATCAGCCATGATCCTATTGAATGGCAGAACAGGCTTGAGGGGCTGAACACCCTACTCCTGTTCATATTTCTTACGGTGCAAGATAGCAATATGGGTAACAATGACCAGAGGGTGACAGAAAGAGGACAGAACATAAAACCTAGCAAATAGAGTAGGGGAAAATGGTAATAAAATTCAAGGTTCTGTATTTGGAAGCACACACCAGGATAAATGAATTGATGGCACAAACAGAAATAAATTGGTATTATCTGATAGCAATTACAGGGACAAGGAGAAGGATTTTGAGGCTATACCTGGACCATAACAGAGGTGGATAGACAGTGCAGAGAGCAGCAATTAGTCAATTCAGCAAATTAATGGAGGCTGGCAGAGGACAATTTAACTGTCTGGAGGTCGCCTGCCAGCAGAAGACCTGGAAGCCAGTTCCCCAGGCCCTCCCTGCCAGGGTTCAGCAGCGGGGGGTCGAAGCTGATGAGCTTTTGTTGGCACTCTAACTTAGCAAGTCCCTTGCTAAACAACCTTTACTGGTCAGCTAGTCCACTCTGTGGCCATTATTTAACCAATTAATAGGAGATAAAAATCAGAAAGTGAGTGACCGCTTCTCACAAGAGTCCAGATTTCTGACCTCCAATTGGGGGATTCAGAAGCCTGCAGAAAAATCCTGCCCAAGGGTGCAAGGTAACAAAGGCTGCAAACTTCAAGAGTACTCAACAATTTGGAAAGATAAGCAGATAGGAAAAGGACGTTGGATAGCTCAATCAATAAAGAGTAATCGGTAGTGAGAAATAATCTTGGTTCAGAAGAGAGAAATTGGGCAAGAGAGAAATTGGGCAAGAGAGAAAATTAGCAAGAAATATAAAATGAGTGCTTTTACAAGTATAAGAAGAGTAGACAAGTAAACATGATCTCTTAAGGGATGATGTGGAGATGCCACCGTTGGACTGGGGTGGGCACAGTAAGTAGTCTCACAACACCAAGTTAAAATCTAACAGGTTTATTTGGAATCACAAGCTTTCGGAGTGCTGCTCGTTCAGCAGGTGAGTGGAGATGAAGAAGGAGCAGCACTCTGAAAGATCTTGATTACAAATAAACCTACTGAACTTTAACCTGGTGTTGTGAGACCTCTTACTGTGCCTTCAGGGATGAGGCAAGGGAATTAATAATGGGAGACAGGGAAGTGAACAGGTATTTTTTTTTAAAAAGTCTTCACAGTAGAAGACACAAAGAAGCACCGGTAATTTTTTTTAAAAAGTCTTCACAGTAGAAGACACAAAGAAGCACCCCAAGTGTAGTAAAAAACCAAGTAGTAAAGGGAGGGAGGAATTTAAAACAAATCACATTCACAAAAGAAAATATACTAGGAAAACTCATGGGACTAATGGCTGATGAGTCTCCTGGACTCGAGGGCCTGCATCATTAAAGTGGCTGCAGAGATAGTGGTGCAATGGTTGTGATCTCCCAAAATTCCCTACATTCTGGAAAAGTCCCAATGAATTGTAAAAACACAAATGTAACACCTCTATTCAAGAAATGGGTAGACAGAAAACAGGAATATAAGCCTAACATCTGTCATTAAGAAAATGCTAGATTTAATTGAGGAAGTAGCAGAGCAATTAGAAAATCATAATACAATCAAGCAAAGGTAAATTATATTCCACAAATTTATTAGAGTAATTTTGAGGGTATAACAAGCAGGGAAGATATAGGGGAGCCAGTAGCTGCAGTGAATTACAAGAGTTCATGGTTTGAGGGAAGGGGGCGGGGGTAACAGTCAGGATAAATGGGTCATTTTCAGGTTGTAAAACTAATTAGCGGAATGCCATTGATATCGGTGCTAAGGCTTCAACTATTTACAATCTATATTAATGACTCATATGAAGGAAGAATATATTACAACAAATTTATTGACAATACAGATGGATGAGAAAGCATATTGGAAGTAGCACAGAGTCTTCAGAGGGATACAAAAGTTAACTGGGTGGGTTAAAATTTGGTTATGCAGCAGAGTATGGTTTGTGCCATGAACAATTGTTAAGCATCACATGGAATGGCACAGGAATCCCACTCTGGCATAGCAGTCTCTGCCACATTTGAGCACTTGTTCTCTAGGTCAATCAGGTTGGGCTTATCGCTCGTAACTGCTGTCTCCAGCAACTCTGGTGTTAATGCTCTGCATCAAAACTGGAGCAATCTCTCCAGGGTGCCAGCATGGGCAAAAGTTCAGGGTCTTTTGCTTGACCACCCCGTTCAAGTCTAAAAGAATGCAAAGATGAATTATAACATATAAAAATGTGAGATTACCCTCTTTGGTAGGAATTGAAAAGCTAAATATTCTTTAAATGAAGAGAATGGATCTTTCTTCTGCCCTTCAGGCTCCAAATCTGTAATGGATCTTAAGGGGCAATCTCAAGCTGTATATTTGAGGTCTTCAGGTTAGGCACACTTCTCTCAGGTCAGACTGAAGTTTCTTCCTTCTTCATTATTAGAGATTTTGAGGTATTTCACCTGCTACCACCATGGTGCAAGTCTGTATATTGTTTCATGATGAGGTGTAGCAGCTTGTATGGCTGAACAATTACTATTTATACACACATTCTTCATATGATACTTCCACAAGACTCACTACTACCCTCTACTATTTCCATGTGACTCTCTACATCACAACCTGGGCAGTACTGTTTCCTAGTCCCACATTAACCCTTACAATCCTGCCTTAAAACCACACAATTCTTAATGGATATCCAACAATTTTCATTTCAGAAGTCCAGCATTTGCTGTTTATTTTAAGGAAAATAGAACATAATCTAACAGATATCCCAATTTTCCCCCACTTCATGAATCCCTTTTTCAGTAGCACTCAATAAGTTGTCAGTACGGTTAGAAAGCTTTTGGTCCTCTAGTTCACTGCTACTAAAAATTACGTTCACAGAAAAGCATGCCTGAAAGCCAGAAATTCACTAAATTGCATTTGTAGGTTATTCAATCCAAAAGGAAGAGACACTTCCACCCTCTCTATTATAGTATTAGATGTTCCCATGTATCTGCTGCCCTTGCCCTTGGGAACACCACCACCTGCAAGTTCCCCTCCAAGCCACTCACCATCCTGACTTGGAAATATATCGCCAGTACTTTGCAGTCGTTGGGTCAAAATCCTCCCTAATGGCATTGTGGGTCAACCCACAGAACATGGACTGCAGCGATTCAAGAATGTGGCTCACCACCATCTTCTCAAAGACAAGTTGGGATGGGCAATAAATGCTGGCCAGCCAGCGACACCCAGGTCCCACAAATGAATTTAAAAAATGAAATGAAGTTGTCCTAATTTTAAATTGAGTATCTGTATTTATTGAACAAAACAATGATGGTGTTGAAAATGGTGAGTATGTCTGCTCATGCTGGTTTTTACAGATGAGTTACATCAGCAAACTAAAGTGCATCCCTTTTTTCTCAAATTTAAAGCAACAAAGTAAATCTTTGAGCCAGTATCGTGAAACATACCTTTCCTGGTGAAAGGGTGTTCTGCCTTGGTGTCTGTTGCTGTTCAGGAACTCTGTTGTTTTTGCGTGAAGTTGTACTGCAAAGGAAAAAGCTTACGTATTATCAAAAAGCAGACCCAACTCCAAACTGAACAACACAATTCAGTTTAGTACCCTTTCCTAAAGAGAGCTATCTGCTGCATTTTAAATAACCATTTCTTTGTCTCACTTCTCCTCACCCACTCTTTCAGTCAATCATTTCTGCTGCCATCTGGTTTCATGGGCATCTAATATCTGCCAATATCATCTCCAAATTACCATTGTTCTGGAAGGTCTATAAACAAACATCATCATTCGGATGTTCAGTTTTATATGGCATTACAACCACTTTCCATCAGTGGTGGCTTTATTATTCAACAAGTGAGGTGTTAAGCAAAAGATTAAGAAAAGGAAAGAACTCTTGGCCAGCTCCCACAATGTGCTTATTACTCATGCTTTAAAAGTTAAAAGGCAATGAACCTGTCCCCTTTAGATCATTTCTCAGTCGTATTTGGTCCATAGAAATCCTGTTTACTGGGAGTTATCTATTTACATACCGAGTCATGCGATCATATCCAAGACGAACAATAAGCTCACGTAACTTGTTTGGTATAATCAGGGAAGGCAAGCTGTGGTGAACCATGGTTGGTTCCCACTGGATAGTACTGAGCCAGGGCTGGCCAGTACTACAGGAATGTATATAGGTTACTGTGGGATTGTACTAATGTTGCTGTTGGGTTAGGGTGGGATTGTTACACCTGTGTTTGTTACTGTTGTGGCACATCCCAGTCGGGCTCCGCCTCCTGGGAGAGGTATAAGACTCCCTGCTCAGACGGGACCTCTTCAGTCTGGGATAGTGTGTTAAAGTTCTGATAGCTCCATTGTTAGTTAATAAAAGCCTTCTTTTACTGAAGCTTCGAGCCTCGTGTCCAATTGATGCGCATCAATTTTATTAACTAAAATTAAACTCTCGACGGAAGAAAAAAAGAGTATGGAGCAAATCCTCAAGCCAGAACGTCTGACGCTAGATCCACGTGCGGTGGGCGCTTCTAACACCTTCGACCACTGGTTGAAGTGTTTTGAAGATTACCTAGCAGCCTCCGCAGCGGTCACCACAGATGATGACAGACTCCGGGTCCTCCATGCGAGGGTAAGCGACACAGTCTACCTCGCGATCCGTGCGGCCACCACTTACCCTAGGGCCCTCGAGCTTCTAAAGAAGCGCTATACGAAACCTCCTAACGAGATCCACGCTCGTTACCTCCTCGCTACACGACGTCGGCAGTCGGGCGAAACCATGGAGGACTACGCCAATGAGCTCTTACAGCTAGCCAGGGGCTGTGACTGCAAAGCTGTGTCGGCTGAGCAGAGCATGTACGACCTCGCCCGAGATGCATTTGTGGCCGGGGTCGGGTCTTCATACATCCGTCTCAAACTGCTAGAAAAGGGTAATCTCAATCTTACCCAGGCCATGGAATTAGCTGAAATGCTCGAGTCGGCTTCGAAGAGCTTAGTCCTATATCCAGAGGACCACGTGGAGACAAGGTGGCAGGAGCCCAGTCGCAAATCCCTCCTCGCCCCTCGGGCTTGAAGTGCTGTGTAATGGCGTGCTCCCATGTGGGCCAGACGACGGCTGCAGCCCCATGCGGCCCGCGGTGCTATTTCTGCGGAGGAGCAAAACATACCCGACAAAAGTGTCCCGCTAAAGCGGTAATCTGTACCGCATGCGGTAAAAAGGGGCATTATGCAAAGGTGTGCAGATCGAAGCCCAGGAACGGCAGTGCGGCCTGCGACTCTTCGGAACTGGGATCATCACCATCGTCGTCGAAGTCCTCGTGGGGTTCGTCCACGTGTGAGTACAGGACGACGCCATTGCGGTCGACGGAGTCGGAGGAGTATGACCACCAGGGGTCACTGTGTTTGGTGCCCTCACCCATGTGCGATTCATGGGGGCGGCCATGTTGGTCGACGATGACCACGAGCGACCAGCAGGGGTCCTCAGCATCGACTTCAGCTGCCTGCAGTGACGTTCATGGACCAACGGTGGCGTCGATCATCCTGGACCAGGCTAAGCCTCACAGGCTTGATCGTTCAATGATGGATATCCAGGTAAACAATCATGTGCTTTATTGTCTGTTTGACAGCGGGAGCACTGAGAGCTTTATCCACCCTGACACTGTGAAGAGGTGTGGACTCCAGATTCAACCTGCCAAACAGACAATCTCTATGGCATCAAGGTCCCGGTCTGTCGCTGTGCTAGGAAGTTGTGTGGTAACCTTGAAAGTACAAGGCACAATTTACGAGCGTTTCAGGCTCCTTGTGTTGCCGTATCTTTGCGCACCAATTCTTCTCGGACTAAACTTCATGGTCCACTTGAGGAGTGTGATCCTACAGTACGGTGGGCCACTCCCTTCGCTGGCAGTGGGAGAACAGCTGCAGTCTCCAAATTGCCCAACGCGCCCCGCCTGCAATCTTTCTACGTTAAAGATCACCACACCCTCTTTATTTCAGAATCTGGTACCAGGCTGCAAGCCCATCGCTACTAAAAGTAGGCGTTACAGCACTGAGGATCGGACCTTCATCAGATCTGAGGTTCAGCGACTCCTCAAAGTAGGGATCATACAGCCCAGTGTTAGTCCGTGGAGAGCACAGGTTGTGGTGGTCAAGAGCGGGAACAAACCCCAGATGGTCATTGATTACAGTCAGACCATTAACCGATATACGCAGCTGGATGCGTATCCTCTCCCGCACATATCTGATATGGTCAATCAGATTGCGCAGTACCGGGTGTTCTCCACCATAGACCTCAAGTCCGCCTACCACCAACTCCCCATTCGCCCAGAGGACCGACAATACACGGCCTTTGAGACGGATGGTCGTTTGTATCATTTTCTTAGGGTTCCATTTGGTGTCACCAATGGGGTCTCGGTCTTCCAGCGTGCTATGGACCGAATGGTGGATCAGAACAGGCTGCGGGCTACCTTCCCGTACCTGGATAATGTCACCATCTGCGGCCATGATCAGCAGGACCATGACACAAATCTCCATAACCTCTTACGCACTGCATCTCGCCTGAACTTGACCTACAACAGGGAGAAGTGTGTGTTCCGTACGCGCAGGTTGGCCATCCTGGGATACGTGGTGGAAAACGGGGTCATTGGCCCTGATCCAGACCGTATGCGCCCCCTTGCTGAACTTCCCTTGCCCGCTAGCGCAAAAGCACTGAGAAGATGCCTAGGCTTCTTCTCCTATTATGCGCAGTGGGTCCCCAACTACGCGGACAAAGCCCGTCCGCTTATTAAGTCCACAACTGTTCCACTCACGCCAGAGGCCCAATTGGCCTTCAAGAAATTGAAAGACGACATCGCGAAAGCCACGATGCACGCGGTAGACGAATCCATCCCTTTTCAGGTGGAAAGCGATGCATCTGATTTCGCCCTGGCCGCCACACTTAACCAGGCGGGCAGGCCCGTCGCGTTTTTTTCCCCGCACCCTCCAAGGCCCCGAAATTCAGCATTCAGCGGTGGAGAAGGAGGCCCAGGCCATTGTGGAGGCCGTCAGACACTGGCGCCATTACCTGGCGGGAAAGCGGTTCTCCCTGATCACGGACCAGCGGTCCGTGGCGTTCATGTTCAACAACTCGCAGAGGGGCAAGATCAAGAATGACAAGATCTTGCGGTGGAGAATTGAACTCTCCACCTATAACTACGATATCATGTATCGTCCAGGGAAACTCAATGAGCCCTCGGATGCCCTCTCGCGCGGAACATGCGCTAGTATTCAGGAGGATCGCTTGAACGCCCTCCATAATGATCTGTGCCATCCTGGGGTCACTCGGCTCTACCACTTCGTCAAAACCCGCAATCTGCCTTACTCGGTCGAGGACGTCAGGTCGGTAACAAGGAGCTGTCGGATTTGCGCGGAATGCAAACCGCACTTTTACCGACCTGACCGGGCACATTTGGTCAAGGCCACTTGCCCCTTCGAGAGGCTGAGTGTTGATTTTAAGGGCCCCCTTCCCTCAACAGATCGGAACGTGTACTTTCTGAACATAATCGATGAGTACTCCCGGTTCCCGTTTGTTGTCCCCTGCTCGGACACATCAGCTGCCACGGTGATCAAGGCATTCCGTGATCTTTTTACCCTGTTCGGGTACCCCAGCTATATCCATAGCGACAGGGGCTCGTCGTTCATGAGCGATGACTTGAGGCAATTCCTGCTCTCATACGGGATTGCCTCTAGTAGGACCACGAGTTACAACCCTAGGGGTAATGGACAGGTGGAACGAGAGAATGCTACAGTCTGGAAGGCTGTCCTATTGGCGTTGAAATCCAAAGGTCTTCCAGTCTCCCGTTGGCAGGAGGTCCTCCCTGATGCGCTTCACTCTATTCGCTCCCTCCTGTGTATGGCAACCAATGCTACTCCCCACGAGAGGATGTTCTCATTCCCTCGGAAGTCTTCCTCGGGGATATCTTTACCAGCCTGGTTGACGTACCCAGGACCCGTCCTCCTGCAGCGACATGCAAGGGCCCGCAAGTCCGACCCCTTGGTCGACCAGGTCCACCTCCTCCACGCCAACCCTCAGTATGCCTATGTGGCATATCCTGACGGGCGAGAGGACACAGTCTCGATCCGAGACCTGGTGCCTGCAGGGGACGTAGCAACTCCTGTCGCTCCCATACCCCCAGTGACGAATCCATTATCTCTTATTTCTTCCCCGGACATAGCGCGGGCAGCATCGGGACCATTGCTGAACAGTTTTACTCCAATGCACAGCTTGCCTGAGCCCCGAAGATGGTCGCCACCGCAGGATGTGTCAGGATCCCCTGCACTACCGTCTCATCAGGGTCAACCGGCCTGTGAGTCCGTGGGAGAACAGCTGGATGCCGTTTTGGGGAGAACGCCACCGCAAGTGCCTACTCCGGTGTCACCGCCGGTATTGAGGAGGTCACAACGACAGTGCGGTCCTCCAGACCGTCTGAACTTATAATCTGCTGACATTTTAGTCTGTTTTCGTACCCCGCCAGCCTCTGTTCTCAAAGGAGGGGTGAATGTGGTGAACCATCGTTGGTTCCCACTGGATAGTACTGAGCCAGGGCTGGCCAGTACTACAGGAATGTATATAGGTTACTGTGGGATCGTACTAATGTTGCTGTTGGGTTAGGGTGGGATTGTTACACCTGTGTTTGTTACTGTTGTGGCACATCCCAGTCGGGCTCCGCCTCCTGGGAGAGGTATAAGACTACCTGCTCGGACGGGACCCCTTCAGTCTGGAATAGTGTGTTAAAGTTCTGATAGCTCCATTGTTAGTTAATAAAAGCCTTCTTTTACTGAAGCTTCGAGCCTCGTGTCCAATTGATGCGCATCACAAGCAAATATTATTTAACCAAGGGGTTGCAATTATGCCCCAACCAAGCTTAAAACTTTTCAGGCTGTCATTTACAAGATCTATACATCAACGTGAACGATCACAGAAAAAGAAAAAAAAAGTTAATCCAGCCTCAAATCCCCCCCATGCAAAATGGCATGCCCATAAAAAATACGGGTTCAACCTTTGATTACAAAAGACATTAATGATATACTCTGGTCTCAAATATACATGTTAATCAGTTGCACCATGCATTGTACTATGATCGCTGCAGCAAACCAATTAAAACAGGCAGTTAACCTTTTAGAGTTTATTAACTTTGTTAAAAGTCAACTGGTTCATGCTGGAAAAGTGCTTGTTTATTAATGATTACATTATATTTCAGATTTGTTGGAAAAATGAACTTAAGAAAATTCAATGATGCTAGAGTTCTCTGAAAATTTTACATAATACTGAAGCTTATAGTTTTCATACTATTTTTAGCCATTATTGTGTATGCGAGTAGCCTCAGATAGAAACATTAATTTGAGCATTCTTTCCCACAATTTTGATAAGTCAGTGAGTTCTACACTTTTTCCTGTCGAGGTAGAGACTTGCAAGACTCGCATAAAACTGACCAAACAGTATCCACTACAAGTTTCATGTCAATTAGTTAGATTAACACAAAAGGAATCCTTAGTTATATTCTAATTGAAATAAGCAATAGTTATAATTCTCTATTGCTTTCCTGAAGGTGCATTGACCCAAACAGGTGCCGTAGCATGGTGACTTGGGGAATTTCACAGTAACTTCATTGCAGTGTTAATGTAAGCCTTACTTGTGACTAATAAATAAATAAACTTTACTGAATCAACCTCAACAAATGCAAGTCATATTCTAGATCAGACTTTTTCAAAGTGGGGGTCACAGACAGGTGTAAAAAAAGGGTCGGAGGTATTCCCCAATGACTACCTGATTTAGGCGCCAAGAACTTTACACACTACTCTACATGCAGCCAAACTCTCTGCTTCAATTTATACTCTCTTGGAACAGTAGTCTACAACCATAACAGGCAACAATGAGGTCAGCGCATCCTGCACATACGCTTGGCACCAAGCACTCTGTACGTTCTTTTGGCGCAAGGTCACTTGGAGGTGAGCTTCTTCCACTTGTGAGCAAGAAGACTGAACAGGGATCGTTTTGTTACAAGAGACGGTCAAAGACCTCAGTACTTGACACATACAATACACCCACTTTTACTCAAACATAACAGCTTGTTCTGGTCTTAATAAACCCAGTCCAAAATCTGTCAAGCTCCTCATGATAATGATTTCTATATAGACTTAGCAGTCAGCTGATTACTGTTTTCAGCTACCACCCCACACACAAAAATTCTGCTTAAATAATAAAAATCTCGAGCTTAAATGTGCATTTAACCCATTGCAATGCCCTTGAAATCTAAATTTTTATTAAAATTCTGTTTTAAACATTTCTGAAATCAGCAAAGCTTCCAATTTAAACAGAGTCATTATCACGTCAACATGCTCCCAAAGTGCATTATTATACTATTTTTATACTAAAGGCCATTTTCCAAATTTTGGTTTTGTTTTGAAAACTCATTTTCCAGTGTACCTACTGGCCAAGATCTGAATCTACTGGCGAGAGCTGCTCTGGAGAGTCCACGACAGGACTATAACTTCTGTGTCCTGTTTTGTTGCAAGTGTAGAAATGCTACCCAATTTGGCCTGAAGAAACCAAAATCATGAACAAAGCAGTATATAGATGAGGTATGGTTTTGTTAATTGTGCTAACACAGGATACAAAGTCCATGTGTGTTGTATGTGGGGAAATACTGGTGAATGAGTGAACAAGGTGTGGATCCCAAAGTTCAGCTATTTGCAAAACTGGGTCCTCGGAAAAAAGTTTGAAAAACACTTTTCTAGATTGAAATCATAAAAAAGGAAAAAAACTACATGATTGAGATTGTTTTTCAGGTTGTTGGGTTTAAAGTCAGCTAAAAAGTAAATTGCCCTCTTTTCTGTTCCAAAATGTCCATCATTGATCGAGTTCTCTGATGCGATGCAAAAGTCGAACCTCCTTCTTAAGGTAGCGCAGTTGATGTTTTGTACATGGACATTCAGAAGGTGTTTGATGGAAGTATTGTACTGCGTAACAGTCTTGTCAGCAAATTGTGGTCAATGGTATTAAAGCAGCAGTGATAGTGTGGATACGAAATTGGCAAAAAAGAGACACAGAAAGCAGAGTATATTGGTGAATGGCTGTTTTCAGGCTGGAGGAGAGTATACAGTGGGATCCCCAGGAGTTAGCATTCGGACCTGTGCTCACTTCGTTATATATGAACGACTAGGATTTGGGCACAGGAGGAATCTTTCCGAAGTTTGCCAATTAAACTTGTAAACAGCAAGAAGAATAGTAACAGCAGGATATAAACTGGTAAAATGGGCAGCCAAATGGCAGATGCAATTTAATACAGGTGGTGTGAAGTGATTTATTTTGGTAGCATGAATGAGAAACAGTAATATAGATGGATAGGATAGAATTCCTACAGTGCAGAAGGAGGTCATTCAGTCCATCGAGCCTGCACCCATTCTCTGGCAGAGCATCCCACCCAGCCCCTATTTCCAGAACCCCATGTATTTACCCCACTAACCTCCCTAACCTACACATCTTGGAACTCCAAGGGGCAATTTAGCCCCTTGGTACAAATTTAAAGTGGGTGTCAAAACAGATAGACCTGGGGGTTCACATTCAAATCTTTGACGTTGAGAGGCAGTGAAAAGAAAAAGCTTAAGGACCCTTGGCTTTATAACTAAACATATCAGGTACATCATACATCGGGAAGGAAATTATGCTAAACCTTTTTGGCTAGACCAACTGGAATATTATATCCAATTCTGGGCACTACACTTTTGGTAAGATGCTAAGGCCTTAGAAAGGGTGAAGAAATTAAAATAATCCAAGGGTTGCATGAAAATTAGTGTGGTTCTTCTTACAGTAGAGAAGCCCAAGGACAGATTTGATAGAAATTTTTAAAATCATGAAAGGTTTTGACAAATTAAATGAGAAACTGCTTTGCAGGAACCAATGGGTTCGTAACCAGAGGACAAAAGATTTAAAGGAACTGGCAAACAAAAAGCAAGATGACTATGATGTTTAGAAAGAAAGTTGTTGTGATCTGGAACAAACTGCCTGAAAGGAATAGGGAAAGCATATTCAAATAAGAACTTTTAAAATGAGAATTGGAAAAATACTCAAAGATGTGTAGGGTGTTGTATCAGATATCTCTTTCAAAGACCGAGCAGAGGTTCCCTTCTGTGCTGTATCATTCTATGATTCTCTCTCATGTAGGGCCTTTAACACCAGCAAAGGGAATGGAATTTCACCCAGTAAGTCCACATCTTAGAAGTAAAAACAACAAACCCATTATTAAAATACTTACATTTGCCCATTTTTTGCACATTCACTGTTGCTTCAAAATGTGCATGCCATGTACATCGAGTGCTTGGCATTTACAATACACTCACTTTTACTCAAACATAGCAGCTTGTTCTGGTCTTAAAAAACCCAACCCAAAATCTGTCAAGCTCCTCATGATAATGATTTCTATATAGACTTAGCAGTCAGCTGATGATTGTTTTCAGCTACCACCCCACGTAAACAAAAATTCTTAAATAATAAAAATCTCTCGCTTAAATGCACATTTAACCCATTGCAATTCCCTTGAAATCTAAGTTTTTATTAGTAAAGTTTATTTATTAGTCACAAGTAGGCTTACATTAACACTGTAATGAAGTTACTGTGAAAATCCCCTAGTCACCACAGTCCAGCGCATGTTCGGGTACACTGAGGGAGAATTTAGCATGGCCAATCCACCTAACCAGCACGTCTTTCGGACTGTGGGATGAAACCGGAGCACCCGAAGGAAACCCACGCAGACACAGGGAGAACGTGCAGACTCCACACAGACAGTGACCCAAGCTGGGAATTGAACCCAGGTCCCTGGCATTGTGAGGCAGCAGTGCTAACCACTGTGCCGCCACAATTAAATTAAAATTGTTTTAAACTTTTCTGAAACCAGCAAAGCTTCCAATTTAAACATCAAGTCATTATCATGTCAACATGCTCCCAAAGTGCACCTTTATACTATTTTTGCACAAAAGGCCATTTTCCAAATATTGATTTTGTTTTGAAAACTAATTTCTCAGACATTTCCTCACATTTCTGGGCTGATACAGCTCCATTCTACTTAAAAGGAGGCATTGGATTTGACCAACTATTTGATTTTCACTCAGCGTGGGAAAATATTCGGAGGTCTGAATTTAAAGGCAGATTGGAAATATTATCTGTCAATACCAATGTGAACATTGGAATTTCTAAACAATAAAATAATTATAATGCCCATACACTGACTAATTGTTTACCTTTCAAAAAAAAAATCACAGAAATAAACCAAATAATCTCAAGAATATCCCTCTGTCCCACACTTTTCCCATTTAATCCTGGTCTGTTGATCTCAACAAACACCACCAACTACTCCCCTCACAACTGTGTGGACTTCCAAAATGGTTGAAGTTTGCATGCTGAAAACCTCAAGCAGCAAGTTTCCGATCTGGGACAGTGCATTGGAGATTTAGTGCTGTTCACATTGAGAGCAAAAATATCAATAACCAAACAGAGTGGATCATTTTGAACGTACATCCAAATACTTGCTATCAAAGGAAAAACTACAAGATCTAGAAATGGGATGTCACAGAGTGACTACAGGTCATGCTGGTGAGGGAGGGCGAACAGCTAGTGATCCCGGTATACATAGATAAATAAAGAGATGAGGTCCTGAAAGCTGAATGTAGGAAGTTAGGAGATAAATGCAGGACCTCAAATGTAGTAATGTCAGGATCACTCTCAGTACCATGTGCTAGTGAAAGCAGGCAAGGGGATAGATTAGATGAATGCATTGCTGGAGAAATGGTGTACCAGGGAGGGGTTTAGTTTCTTGAGGTTTTGGGACTTGTTCAAGGGAAGGTGGGACATGTAGAAGCATTGGATGGGTTGCACCTGGGCAGAGTTGGGACCAATAAACTCACGGGGACTTTTTCTAGTTCTGTTGAGGTTTTAACCTAGCATGGCAGGGGGATGGGAACCAAAGAGTAGGCTTAGATGGGTCAGATTCAAATCAGGGAATAGGAGTCAGCGACTCTGAAAGACAAAAGAAACAAGGACTAAAATGTCTCTAGCAAAGGTAATTAATGAGGTTGAGCTGTTTATAAGCAGATGAACTAAGGGCACAGATACACACATGGCAGCATGATTTTGTTGCTATAATGGAAGCCTGGGAACCTGGCGAAAGGAGGGGCAAAAGTGGCAGCTCAATATCCTTGGATATAGAGTTTTCAAGCAGGATGGGAGTGGGTGACAAAAAAGGAGGGGGTAGCATTACTGATTGAAGAATCAGTCACAGTTGAGAGAAGGGATTATATACTAAATGGGTTAACAAATGAGGCTTTATGGGTTGAGTTTAGAAATGAAATAGGTGCAGTCACACTCCTAGGAGTATACTATAGACACCCAAATAGTGAGAGGGAGATAGAAGAACATATATGTAGACAAATTTCTGCCTGTAGGAATAAGAGGGCAATGACAGTAGGAGACTTGAACTATCCCAATATCAACTGGGTTTCAAACAATACAAGGGTCGTTGGAGGATGAAAAGTGCATTTAGTGTGCAGGAAATTTTTGTAAACAATATGTGACAAACCGAGAGGAGATGCAATTCTGGATTTAGTCTTGGGCAGCACGGTAGCACAGTGGTTAGCACTGCTGCTTCACAGCTCCAGGGACCTGGGTTCGATTCCCAGCTTGGGTCATTGTCTATGTGGAGTTTGCACATTTTCCTCGTGTCTGCGTGGGTTTCCTCCGGGTGCTCCGGTTTCCTCCCACAGTCCAAAGGTGTGCGGGTTAGGCTGATTGGCCATGCTAAAAATTGCCCCTTAGTGTCCTGAGATGCGTAGGTTAGAGGGATTAGTGAGTAAATATGTACGGATATGGGGGTAGGGCCTGGGTGGGATTGTGGTCGGTGCAGACTCGATGGGCCAAATGGCCTCTTTCTGCACTGTAGGGTTTCTATGATTCTATGAAAAGAAGATGGGCAAGTGGGTGAAGTGACAGTGGTCGACCATTTCAGGGATAGCGACTACAATTTGGTTAGATTTTAGTATTGTGGAAAAGGATAGAGGTAAACTGGGAGTAAAAGTTTTATAATGGGAGAAGGCATATTTTATAAAACTGAAGTGATTTGGCTGAGGTGGACTGGACAAGATTGCTAAAGGATATATCAGTAGTAGACCAGTGGGAAGCACTAATAAGTGAGATCCTTAGATACAAAGCAGACATGCCCCCTCCAAAATTAAGAATGGTACTGCCAAATCTAGACCTCCATGGTTGTCTAGAAAAATACAGGTGAAGATTAAACTGAAAAAGAAAGCTTACGACTGTCATGAAAAACTCCAACACTGCAGATAGCCTAGAGGAGTATAGAAAGTGCATGGATTAAATAAAAAAGGAAATCAAAAAGCGGGCATGAAAAAATATTCGTAAGCAAGATTAAGGGAAACCCAAAGAGCAAAAAGATAGTTAAGGAAAAAGTAGGACCCATCAGAAACGAAGTTAGTTTGCATCCAACTGTAGATAATACCTTGGTTCAGGTTCTTCCACCTTTGGCTCTTCTAGGAAAACAGAAAGCTCAGGAGACATAAAGATACTTCTTTCAACATTATTTGCAAGGCTCTTGGATTTCTCTTTCAACTCCTTAGTCTGGAGACGTTCATCTGTGAATGAAGATTAGTATTTATTCAGTGAAATATAATGGCAGCTCGGGAAAAAGATACAAAAGTCTGAGGACACGTACCAACTGACTCAAAAACTTCCCTGCTGCCGTCAGACATTAAGTTGATCTTTCTCTACACCCTAGCTATGACTGTAACACTACATTCTGCACTCTCTCCTTTCCTTCCCTATGTACAGTATGCTTTGTTTGTATGGCACACAAGAAACAATACTTGTCACTGTATAGTAATACAGTGTGACAATAAATCAAATCAAAATCAAAAAATCAGCTTGGATTGGTAATGCAGTCAGCTCCGGATGAACAAATTAGCATCAAACCCTTAATAGTGTGCGCTCCTCCACCATGCAGTGTTAACTAAACATTATTACAATTGTACAGGCTGTTCCCTGCCAGTCTGATGCTTTAACCACAAAGCTGAAACAATAAATCTTTTTATTAAGAGCTTTCATCTCATTAAAGAGGATTCAGAACAATCCATGTCCAGTCCAACAACCTGCTCTGAAAATATTTTGACATCTGTAACAAAGTCAAACCCAATATATTTTAAAATAGATTGCAGACTTTCTGAACTACTGAATAGGGGAGCAGGTTCGAAGGGCCGAATGGCCTACTGCTCCTATTTTTGAGGTTTCTGTAAAAGTTCTTTCTTTATTTCTCTCTCACTGGACTATTTAGAATTCAGAAGCATTTAGCTAGAAATTGTATGCAAGCTTTCGGTCAATTTCAGTAGATTAAAGGCAAGAGATTGTTATCTACTTTGTTAATGTCATGTACCAACTGTTGCACACAAGGAATTAGTAGGGATAGTCCCTGCTCATAGATTTTGCTCCTGTAACTAATGAGCTTTTCTAGGTCTGCTGATGGCATGACATGATTTCAGTCAGTAATGGGACCCTTTCCTTTCAGCACATGCTGTGTATACAACATGTGCTGATTTTTAAACTCTATTCCACATTACCTTGGGCTATAATGATCTTGTTTTTTTAGTGATGTAAGCAACAATTTTATTTGGTCCGTGAAACTTTGGAATTGCACAAGTGTTGCGCAGTTGAACAGAACACGCAACCTTGCATACTGAACTTATCCTTAATGTTCTCATTTTCATTTTGCAATCCACCTGCCAACTATCTTTGTTTCTCCACCTGGAATATGTGAAATAGATTTATCTGTGCTATTTCACTATACATCAGGCAACATGACTAGAGTAGCATCAGTGACTGCTTCAAAAACTGGTCAAAATATTACATTCTCAGAGACAGTTGCATACCAAAGGACTTTCTATATAACCAGGTATGTGAAGATGACGACCAATAAGACGCCCAAAGTTCCGCTTCAAGAATGCTTGCAACTATGACAGGAAGGCCCTCGACATCAATTATTATACCTGGGAGTCACTAGGTGATGATAGAGAAAAACTGGCAACACCTCCCATGGGCTGGCGTGCACCACTGCAATGACCAGAGTCTACATGCCTTGGTAACAGACACCAATGCCAAAAACAGCACCAGGCAGCTTCATGTGCTGCATGTGGAATAGAGACTGCCTTTCAAAGATTGGCCTCTTCAGCCATCAGCAAGGGTGTGCCACATGAAGACACCTCACTGAAATGGATCAGTTTTCTGTGTATCCACAATATTTCAAAGAGGGAAGGATGCCTGACATTAAACAGAATATAATCTTACAATTTTAAAAATATACATTTGGTTTAAATATAATAAAGATTTCAATGCTAAAACTATGAAACACAACACAGTGTAAAATTCACCATTAAAACAGTCATGGGCTGGAGCAGGTCATTCATTTAAAACATTAAAGGAAACATTTTACTCAATGGGTGTGATCTTATTGCCCATTCATGCCACGTTCCCGCTGCAGTGAAGGCAGAGAATTTGGTGACAAGCCAAATCTCCGCTCATTGCAGTGGGATGGGAAAATCCCGCTGGCGTGAACGGTTGGAAAATTCTGGTCAATGTATTCAAAAGCCAATGTCCATTTTCAACTGCAACTATTTCTTCAATAGAGGCAAAACTAGGTTGATCTTAAAAGCAGTCTCAGTACAGGCATATACAGGATTTTACTAACCTTGGTCCAATGATAGCTGCTATTGGTTTCAGACACAATCTAATTTTCAATTCCTTGTCATGAAGTAATTTCCATTCAAATAATTAGCTGGGGGAGGGCATGATTTCTTTCTTTACTCATTATTCTCTATATGGTGAATACTTGATCCGGGCCAGGTATTGACAGGGGCAAAGAAAAATAAACAACGTCTTGTTTTATAGGCCTGTACAGGCAGATATTGGAACTGCCACTCTGACTCTTGCGACTGTGACAGGTATCACTGCCATAACCCTATTGAGTCCTTCCCAGTCATTGAAGCTGATTATTTAGGGCGTGGGGCGCGTGCGAGAGGTAATGAAGGTGTCCAGAAAGCACACAATATTGATCAACACCAATTACCATATGAGGAATAGCAGTAATAATTATTTTGTCAAATGGCCTTTCATTGCATTGTTATATTGTTACCTGGCTGTTTTCACACAATAACCATAACCTTTCACCATACATTAAGAAAAACATATATGTTTTCAGCTTTCCTTTATCAAGAGATTCAGGGGTGACGACTGGAGAAATAACTTTAATGAAAAACAGTGGCACGGATCTTACATCTCGAAGGTATATGACTATGTCACAAATGGGTGGCCCAACATAAACATTGAATTTAGAAATCAGGCAAATTTTTATGCACAAGAATGAGGTCAGTTAATGAAGGTTGTGCGATGGGAGAATGAACTCGAGAAAAAGTCTACCAAGAAGCTCATTTTGGTGGTCAGAGTTAGATGAAGTAGAAGAGAAGCTGTCACTGGTACCTTTGCAACAATGAAATAGCCAGCTAGAGTGGAGCAGTGGCTGCATATAGATATCTCAAAATTTGAAGGACAACAGCTATTCATTGTGGTTAAAAGGGTTTCCAATGAATCAAACAATTAGCAAAACTCTGGATATTTTGTGCAGTTTGTTTTCTGCTGATTGGCTCTCAGGGGAAATAGTGTTCAGAAAAATTGGAAAATTGATAAGAATGAACAGGGTGGAGTTTGCACATTCTCCGTGTGTCTGTGTGGCTTTTGTCTAGGTGCTCCAGTTTCCTCCCACGCTCCAAAGATGTGCGGGTTAGGTTGATTGTCCATGCTAAATTGCCCCTTAGTGTCAGGGGGATGAGTGGATAAAATACTTGGGGTTACGGGGATAGGGCCTGGGTGGGATTGTTAGTGGTGCAGGCTCGATGGGCCGAATGGCCTCCTCCTGCACTGTAGGAATTCCAGGATTAGAAGTTCTACCACATCATCTTGTTTCAAATGGAGCAGCAGAATGCACAGGACAAATTGTTAAACATGTCCTCATTAAGAAAGTACTAGATATATCAGATACTACAGAATCACAGCCTAGATGTCCCTGCATCATAGCTAAGAGCAAAGATGGGTAGGGAGGGGTGGTGGAATTGGACAAAGGGAATGTAACTGAGCATGCAGATGGTTGAGGTGGTGTTGAAAGTACCCATTGAGTGATCAGTATGCGTGAATGGCAAAACAAAGGTACAGCTTGGTAAAGGACTGCCTGAGGAACGTGGCAGTTGGCCAGAACTGTATCTTTGTTTTGCCATTCACGTATTCTCATCACTTAATGGACACTTTCAACACCTTCTCAGCCTTCTGCATGCTCAGTTACATCCTCTTTGTCCCATTCCACCACCCCTCCCTACCCTCATAGTATAAATCTCTGCTGACTCTCTTTCCTCTCAGCTCTGAAGAAGGGTCATTCAGACTCGAAATGTTGGCTCTACTCTCTCTCCACAGATGCTGTCAGATCTGCTGAGATTTTCAAGCATTTTTCTGTTTTTGTTTCGGATTCCGGCATCTGCAGTTTTTTGCATTTATTACAGAATCACAAACTGGCATTTTTTATTTTATTTACCATAACACACCTCACAACTACCAGCAGATTTTTTTTTAAATGAAGACTGCCTAGAACAAAGTTTTCATTGTGTTAAATGTGGATTCAGCAGTCAGAAGCAAGCAACAATCAGGCAGAAAGATAGTCATGACAGGGATAGGGCAAGAAGAAGTTTGAACAAGAAGTTGAAAGATCATCATCATGAGAGGTTGAAGGTTACCAGGCAGAACTGTAAAAATATGTGGTCCACACCCATATTTGGTCAAGATGTTTGGTTGTGTAACGTATTGATTTATACATAGAGATTACATTTTACCTTCAGAGGTCCACAAAGGAGGTGAAAATTTGGGAATAATCAAATGAGTTTGATTAGTCAGATAGTTAGAATACAAGTAGAGTACCAATAGTTCCTCCAACAAAGGTCATGCCTGAAAACAGTGTAGATCCAAGTCAAAATCAGACAGACATGTATGATGAATTGGAAAATTCAATTGAAGGTCAAGGTCAAGATCATTCTTTAGACTCGGGCCAAAATGGGTCAGTGTTTCACCAAATTCTGAACACTTGGGACAAGAAGGGAGGTAATCCTCTTAGGAACAGGAAGTTGGTGGTTAAATGGAATTTGTAAATAAACAAAAAATAAGAAGTGTATATAATTTGAATAGAACAGTAGTTTATGTAACCTTTCATGAAGAGGGAATATAATAGTGCCCACTTGTGGCCATTTGTGTAAGTATGTGTATAAGCAAACCAGAATAAATCAGTTTAGTTGGGTGATTGACTTCAATGCGGCACACTGGCTCTTTGTCCTGCAAAACCAGAGTGCACTGCAGGGCATTCAAACACATCTCAATTTTTGGATACAAGCAAAAGTAAAAGTTTCAGTGTCATTGTGACCCTCAACAGCACTTGCTGCTATTTGGGACTGCAAGATACAGGCAAATTAAAGATCCTTTACTCTTCTTGAGTCAGTTAGAGGGACTTGAATAGTATTTTTCTGATCTACATTCCCATATACAAAGCTGATCAGTTTCTGAACAGTAAACAGGTATGATACGGTACACTAAATCAAGCAAACCTACAGATAGTCATGGGTTTCTTCTTCCGCATTGATGCTTGGATTAGCTCAGCTCCATGCAATGTGTCTTTGTGTCTCTTTGCCTTGGCATCATAAAACCACTCGCCAGTCATATTTTTGCGTTGAACTTCATTGTCAACTGATTGTTCCAAATGTCTGTGGAGAAATAAAATGTGAAAGAATTCATCATTTTGAGGTTATGAAATCCCTTTTAATTTTTCCCCATTTTCCTTTGCTCCAGGACATGTACCATTTAGGTAAATAATACCAAGAGCTAAAAGACAAATTTAATAAAACTATGAAATAACAAAAGCAAATAAATTGGGAGAGAACATAGAACGGTACAGCACAGAACACGCCCTTCGGCCCACGATGTTGTGCTGAGCTTTATCTGAAACCAAGATCAAGCTATCCCACTCCCTATCATCCTGGTGTGCTCCATGTGCCTATCCAATAACCGCTTAAATGTTCCTAAAGTGTCTGACTCCACTATCACTGCAGGCAGTCCATTCCACACCCCAACCACTCTCTGCGTAAAGAACCTACCTCTGATGTCCTTCCTATATCTCCCACCATGAACCCCTATAGTTATGCTCCCTTGTAATAGCTCCATCCACCCGAGGAAATAGTCTATCCCCTTCATCATTTTATAAACCTCTATTAAGTCTCCCCTCAACCTCCTCCACTCCAGCCCTAGCTCCCTCAACCTTTCCTCATAAGACCTACCCTCCAAACCAGGCAGCATCCTGGTAAATCTCCTCTGCACTCTTTCCAGCGTTTCCACATCCTTCTTATAGTGAGGTGACCAGAACTGCACACAATATTCCAAATGTGGTCTCACCAAGGTCCTGTACAGTTGCAGCATAACCCCACGGCTCTTAAACTCCAACCCCCTGTTGATTAAAGCTAACACACTATAGGCCTTCTTCACAGCTCTATCCACTTGAGTGGCAACCTTCAGAGATCTGTGGATATGGACCCCAAGATCTCTCTGTTCCTCCACAGTCTTCAGAACCCTACCTTTGACCCTGTAATCCACATTTAAATTAGTCCTACCAAAATGAATCACCTCACATGTATCAGGGTTAAACTCCATCTGCCATTTTTCAGCCCAGCTTTGCATCCAAAGCTGTAGTAGTTGTAGTATTAGTATTAGTCTTCCACTAAAATGTTGAACACCTTTAAAAAGTATAATGCCAAGCATAAAAAATACATACCAAATATCCATAAGCCCTGATCAAATCTGTCCCTAAATGAATGAATAAACAAATTTTAAACCAGTGAAACTGAAAGATCAAAACAACCTCCTCAAATTTTGTAGGGTATAAAGGAAAAAGATATTCACTAGAAAAATACAAGAATGTACATAAATACAACAAGGTTGATTAAAGGGTCAAGGTGATCTCTAAAAGGGAAGGACAAACAAAAATCTAGTGCCTGAACAGTACAGGTGCAGCCAAAGAACGAATGGAATTAACCAAATGCATACAGTTTCAAACCCTAGAATAAGTGAAAGATAATACCTATCCAAAGATGTGGATGTTAGGTGGATTTGCATGTTAAATTAGCCATGGTATCCCAAGATGCGTAGGTTAGGGGGAGCAGTGGGGTAAATATGTGGGGTTATGGCTGTATGGTGTGGGTGGGATGTTCTGTCGGAGAGTCAGTGCAGACTTGATGGGCTGAATGGCCTCCTTCTATACTGCAGGAATTCTATGATTCAACTAATAATTACTTCCTCAAAGCTTTTATAAAGCAACACCGTGCAATATGTATTCCCAAAGATGCCCCAAGTAAACTCAATGGCTTTCATTTAAAAGAGTTAGATGCCATGGAAAGGCCAAAGGAATCAAAACAATTAAATTGCAAAGTCCAGAGACTTGAAAAGAAAATTCCAAAAATAACAATTAAGAGGATATCTCTGGATACTTGAGCAGTACCAGTACCACCAACACATCTCCTGTTCCACCAGAGGCCCAAACATCAAAAATGCCTACCAGTCTATCGTCCGCCCACATTTTGGTAAATCAGGCCACAAGGCTGTGCTGCTGCTCCTGACTTACAAGCAAAAACTGAAACGCGAGAATCCGTCAAAGAAAGTTGTGCAGCTTTGGTCTGAGTAATTAGATGATCTCCTGTGGAACTGCTTAGAGTCAGTGGACTGGTCAGTATTTAAAAACTCTGCGACCAGCCTGAACAAGTACACGACTAAAGTAACTGACTTCATTAGTAAGGGTGTAGAAGACCGTGTGTCAAAGAAGCAAATCCATGTGTTTCCCAATGGGAAACCATGGATGAACAGGGATATCCACTGCCTGAAGTCCAGGTCTGAGGTGTTCAAGTCAGGCGACCCTGACCTATACAAGAAAGCCAGATATGAATTACTTAGATCCATCAATGCCAAAAGACAGTACCGGTCCAAGCTCGAGTCCCAGACTAGCCACACGGACTCCCACTGGCTATGGCAAGGTCTGCAAGACATGACAGGCTACAAGATGAAAGCAGGTAAAATCGCCAGCTCCAATGCACTCCTCCCGGATGAGCTCAATGCATTCTATGCCTGTTTTGAGCAAGAGGTCAGTGAGAGCTCCATCCCGGAAGCCTCAGATGAACCTTTATTTTTGAGGTCACCATTGCCGACATCAGAGCGGCCTTCTCAAAAGTCAACCCACAAAAAGCAACTGGCTCAGATGGGGTGCCCGAACGAGCTGGTCCTGCGCGGACCAGCTGGCAGAGGAAATTCGCAGACATCTTCAACCTCTCTTTACACCAATCTGAGGTCCCTACCTGCTTCAAGACGACCACCATCATCCCAGTACCAAAGAAAAGCCAGATAGCATGTCTTAATGACTATCATCCAGTGGGTTTGACATCCATCATTATGAAGAGCTTCGAAAGGTTAGTCATGGCACAAATCAATTCCTGCCTCCCAGACTGCCTGGATCCACTACAATTCGCGTATCGCTGCAACAGGTCCACAACAGATGCCATTTCCTTGGCCCTACACTCGACTCTAGAACACTTGGATTACAAAGACACCTATGTCAGACTCCTATTCATCGACTACGGCTCAGCCTTTAACGCCATTATTCCTACAAGACTCATCTCCAAACACATGACCTGGGGCTCGGCTCCTCCCTCTGCAACTGAATCCTAACCCGCAGACCTCAATCAGTAAGGATAGGCAACAATACCTCCTCCATGATTATCCTCAACACCAGCGTTCCACAAGGTTGTGTCCTCAGCCCCTTACTATCCTCCTTTTACACCTATGACTGTATGGCCAAATTCCCTTCCAATTT
Organism: Mustelus asterias; assembly: GCF_964213995.1. Classification (NCBI taxonomy): domain Eukaryota; kingdom Metazoa; phylum Chordata; class Chondrichthyes; order Carcharhiniformes; family Triakidae; genus Mustelus; species Mustelus asterias. The sequence goes on along the minus strand of NC_135810.1, from coordinate 67,051,210 downwards.
GATTTTCAAGTTTGCTGATGACGCCACTGTTGTGGGTCGAATCTCAAACAATGACAAGACAGAGTACAGGAATGAGATAGAGAATCTGGTGAACTGATGCGGCAACAATAATCTCCCCCTTAATGTCAACAAAATGAAGGAGATAGGAGGGAAGCCATGTATTGAGCCACAGGAAGTGGGTGAGATCCTTAATAAGTAGTTTGTATCGGTATTCACCAAGGAGAAGGACATAATGGATGTTGGAGGTCAGGGATAAGTGTGTGAATACTCTAGAAAATGTCAACATATCGAAGGAGGAAGTGTTGAACATCTTAAAATGCATTAAGGTAGACAAGTCCCCGGGACCAGATGGGATCTATACCAGGTTACTGTGAGAGGCAAGGAAATAAATAGCTGGGGCTTTAACAGATATCTTCTCTTTGAGCACAGGCAAGGTTCCAGAGGACTGGAGAATAGCCAATGTTGTTTCCTTGTTGAAGGAAGGAAGCAGGGATAATCCAGGAAGTTATAGGCTGGTGAGCCTGACATCAGTAGTGGGGAAGCTTTGAGAAAATACTGAGGGACAGGATATATGCACATTTGGAAGAAAATGGACTAGTGACAAGTAGCATGGTTTTGTACAGGGAAGGTCATGTCTCACCAGCTTGATTGAGTTTTTTGAAGAGTGGCAAGGATAATTGATGAGGGAAGGGCTGTGGATCTAGTTTATATGGATTTAGTAAGGTGTTTGACAAGGTCCCACATGACAGACTGGTACAAAATCTAAAATCACATGGATGATGATCTCGAGAGTTCTAGAGTAGAGATCTCCAACGCAGGGAGTACGTGTGATGAGAGCACGGAGGGTGTTCTGAAGGTCCGGATCAAAAGTCTTGATCAGAGTGCTGAGTTGACGGGTGTGTTCTTTGGTCGGATCTGTGGGTAACTGTCTGTAGTGTGCCTCGTTGTTCAGTTGTCGGTCCACTTCTTTGCAGTAATCGGTTCTGTTCAGTATGACGATGGCCCCTCCTTTGTCTGCTGGTTTGATGACAATGATCCGGACCTTCAGAACAGCCTCCGTGCTCTCATCCCACGTACTCCCCGCGTTGGAGATCTCTACTGCCTCCCGAAAATACACAAGGCAAACGCAACCAGCCGTCCCATCGTATCGGGCAATGGGACCCTGTGCGAGAACCTCTCCGGCTATGTCGAGGGCATCCTGAAACCCTTTGTACAAAGAACCCCCAGCTTTTGTCGCGACACTACGGACTTCCTACAGAAACTCAGCACACATGGAGCAGTTGAACCAGGAGCACTCCTCGTCACAATGGATGTCTCAGCACTCTACACCAGCATCCGCCACAATGATGGCATTGCTGCAACTGCCTCAGTACTCAATGCCGACAACTGCCAGTTTCCAGATGCAATTTTACAACTCATCCGCTTCATCCTGGACCACAATGCCTTCACCTTCAACGACCAGTTCTTCATCCAGACACACGGAACTGCCATGGGGACCACAGTCGCACCTCAATATGCCAACATCTTCATGCACAGGTTCGAACAAGACTTCTTCACCGCACAGGACCTTCAACCGATGCTATACGCTAGATACATCGATGACGTTTTCTTCCTTTGGACTCATGGTGAACAATCACTGAAACAACTATATGATGACATCAATAAGTTCCATCCCACCATCAGACTCACCATGGACTACTCTCCGGAATCGGTTGCATTCTTGGACACATGCATCTCCATTAAGGACAGTCACCTCAGCACCTCACTGTACCGCAAGCCCACGGATAACCTCTCGATGCTCCATTTCTCCAGCTTCCACCCGAAACACGTTAAAGAAGCCATCCCCTATGGACAGGGGATGTATACACAGGATCTGCTTGGATGAGGAGGATCGCAATAGACACCTCCAGACGCTGAAAGATGCCCTCATAAGAGCAGGATATGGCGCTCGACTCATCGATCAACAGTTCTGACGCGCCACAGCGAAAAACCGCACCGACCTCCTCAGAAGACAAACACGGGACACGGTGGACAGAGTACCCTTCGTCGTCCAGTACTTCTCCGGAGCGGAGAAGCTACGGCATCTCCTCCAGAGCCTTCAACATGTCATTGAAGACGACGAACATCTCGCCAAGGCCATCCCCACACCCCCACTTCTTGCTTTCAAACAACCGCACAACCTCAAATAGACCATTGTCCGCAGCAAACTACCCAGCCTTCAGGAGAACAGTGACCACGGCACCACACAACCCTGCCACAGCAACCTCTGCAAGACGTGCCGGATCGACACGGATGCCATCATCTCAGGTGAGAACACCATCTGCCAGGTACACGGTACCTACTCTTGCAACTCAGCCAATGTTATCTACCTGTTACGCTGCAGGAAAGGATGTCCCGAGGCATGGTACATTGGGGAAACCATGCAGACGCTATGACAACGGATGAATGAACACCGCTCAACAATCACCAGGCAGGAATGTTCTCTTCCTGTTGGGGAGCACTTCAGCGGTCACAGGCATTCAGCCTCTGATCTCCGGGTAAGCGTTCTCCAAGGCGGCCTTCACGACACACGACAGCCCAGAGTCGCTGAGCAGAGACTGATAGCCAGGTTCCGCACATGAGGACGGCCTCAACCGGGATATTGGGTTCATGTCACACTATCTGTAACCCCCACAACCTGCCTGGATGTCCAAAATCTCATTAGCTGTCCTGTCTGGAGACAATACACATCTCTTTAACCTGTGCTTAACGCTCCCTCCACTCACATTGTCTGTACCTTTAAGACTTGATTAGCTGTAAAGGCTCACATTCCAATCATTATTCATGTAAATTGAGTTTGTCTTTGTGCCTTGTTTGTAATCAGAACTCCCACCCACCTGACGAAGGGACAGCCCGTTCCGAAAGCTCGTGGCTTTTGCTACCAAATAAGCCTGTTGGACTTTAACCTGGTGTTGTTAGACTCCTTATTGTGTTTACCCCAGTCCAATGCCAGCATCTCCACATCTTGGTTATAGAAGACAGAGAGTAGCGGTGGAAGGGTATTTTTCAGAATGGAAATCTGCAGCTGGTGTTCCTCCACAGGGATCAAAGCTGGGACCTCTGTTGTTTGTAGTATGTATATAAAAATGATCTGGAGGAAAATGTAGTGACACGAAGATTGGTGAAGTTGCTGATAATGCCAGGGATTGTCAGGAGGTACAACAGGATATAAATAAATTCGAGACTTGGGCACAGAAGTGGCAGATGGAGTTTAATTCGGACAAATGCAAGGTGATATATTTGAGGCTCAAATTTAGGTGTGAATTATACTGTAAATGGCAAAACCCTTAAGATCAACATAGAGGAATCTGGGTGGACAGATCCACAGTTCCCTCAAAGTGGCAACACAGGTGGCCAAGGTGATTAAGAAAGCACATGGCATGCTTGCCTTCATCAGCCAGGGCACTGAGTACTAGGGTTGGGAAATCATGTTGCAGCTATATAAAACCTTGGTTAGGCCGCGTTTGGAGTATTGCATGCAGTTCTGGTCACCACACTACCAGAAGGACATGGAAGCTTTGGGGAACATGCAAAGAAGCTTTACCAGGATGTTGCCTGGTCTCGAGGGTATTGGCTATGAGGAGAGGTTGAATAAACTAGGGTTGTTTTCACTGGAAAGACAGAGACTGAGGGGAGACCTGATAGAGGTCTACAAAATTGAGGGGGATAGACCAGGTGGATAGTCAGAGGCTTTTTCCAGGGGTAGAAATGTCAATTACAAGAGGGCACAGGTTCAAGGCGAGATGGGGAAAGTTTAAGGGAGATGTGAGGGGGAGGTTTTTCATGGAGAGTGGCGAGTGCCTGGAACACGCTACCAGAGGTGGTGGTGGAAGCAGGCACACTAGCAACATTTAAGAGGCATCTGGATGAGTATATAAACAGGGAGGGAAAGAGGGATACGGACCGAGTAAGGACAGAAGGCTTTTTGTTTTTAAGTTTAGTTAGGGCATCATGATCGGCACAGGCTTGGAGGGCCGAAGGGCCTGCTTCTGTGCTGTACTTTTGTTTGTTCTTTGAGAATCAAAGACCAGAAGACATCGGAGCAGAATTAGGCCACTCGGCCCATCGAGTCTGCCCCGCCATTCAATCATGGCTGATATTTTTCTCATCCCTATTTTCCTGCCTTTTCCCCATAACCCCTGATCCTCTTATCAAGAACCTATCTATCTTTGTTTTAAAGACACTCAATGACCTGGCCTCCACAGCCTTCTGCAGCAGAGAGTTCCACAGATTCACCACACTCTGGCTGAAGAAATTCCTCCTCATCTCTGTTTTAAAGGATTATCCCTTTAGTCTGAGGTTGTGCCCTCTGGTTCTAGTTTTTCCTACTAGTGGAAACATCCTCTCCATGTCCACTCCATCCAGGCCTCGCAGTATCCTGTAAGTTTCAATAAGATCCCCCCTCATCCTTCTAAACTCCAACAAGTACAGACCCAGAGTTCTCAACCATTCCTCATAAACAAGCTCTTCATTCCAGGGATCATTCTTGTGAACCTCCTCTGGACCCTTTCCAAGGCCAGCACATCCTTCCTTAGATACGGGGCCCAAAACTGCTCACAATACACCAAATGGGGTCTAACCAGAGCCTTATGCAGTCTCAGAAGTACATCGCTGCTCTTGTATTCTAGCCCTCTCGACATGAATGCTAACATTGCATTTGCCTTCCTAACTGTCAACTGAACCTGCATGTTAACCTTAAGAGAATCTTGAACAATGACTTCCAAGTCCCTTTGTGTTTCTGATTTCCTAAGCATTTTCACATTTAGAAAATAGTCTATACCTCCATTCCTCCTTCCAAAGTGCATAACCTCACACTTTTCCACATTGTAATCCACCTGCCAATTCTTTGCCCACTCTTAACCTGTCCAAGTCTTTCTGCAGCCCCCGCTTCCTCAATACTACCTGTCCCTCTACATATCTTTCTAAGTGAGAATACCCGAGAGCTATGGCACACATTGTTTGGTCCCATATTGGCTGAGATTATTTATGAATGTCGTGCCTTCTCAACCTTGCCCTTCACCTGAGGTGTGGTCATCCTCAGGTTAAATCACCACCAGTCAGCTCTCCCCTCAAAAGGGAGCGGGGTCATCTGGGACTATAGCAACCTTATCTTTTTATCCGTTTGTCTCAGAAGTGAAAGAACCCTCAAGGTTCTGGAATGTTTAGGGGAAGTCTTGGATGAGTTAGTGAGTACTGCTGTCGCACTGCTGACTGGTTAGCACTGCTGCCTCACAGTGCCAGGGACCCGGGTTTGTTTCCCGGCTTGGATCACTGTGTGGAGTTTACACATTCTCCCCATGTCTGCGTGGGTTTCCTCCAAGTGCTCCCGTTTCCTCTCAGTCCAAAGGTGTGCGGGTTAGATTGATTGGCCTTGATAAATTGCCCCTTGTCAGGGGGATCAGGACGGTAAATATGTGGGATCACGGGGATAGGACAGGACCTGGGTGGGATTGTTGGTGCAGACTCAATGGGCCAATTGGCTTCTTCTACACTGTAGATTCTATGATTCTATCTGTGCGAATGATGGAGCGTACTAAAATTCCGGAAAGCACAATTTGCGCTGGTAACACGCTGCAGAACTGCAGAAAGCTCATTTTAATACATTAGCAAGTTCTCTCTCTGGGACACCCCCCCTCACTGGATATTGAATCAGTTGTGGAGATCCCCCCGGGATGTCTAAGGGTGAGTATAGCCCCCGGGGGAGAGGGACATGACCAGGTAATTCCCTCTGGCACAGCCTGGTTGACACCTTGCCCATGCCAACCTGTGCCAAGGGGTGTGTTGAGGCCCTCCCCCTGCATAATGGCGTGACGTCATAAAATACAGCACAGGAACAATACAGCACAGGAACAGGCCCTTCGGCCCTCCAAGAATGGAGAAAAAAATAGACCTGCACACTGGTTTTCTCTCCGGAAACAACACTGCCATTCTTGGGTAAGATTCCTCCCATAGTGTTAAGTTTTTGTTCCAAATGAAATCTTGTGGTATAATACTTTCGATTAATAACTGGAGTTTGGGTTTATTGGTCTGTTTAGAGCTCGTAACAGTGCACAACACTAACATGAGATCATTGGCACTGAAGAAGAGCGAGGGGCAAATGATGTAATACTGAACCCTGGGGGAGTATAACCCTTCCCTTGGTGAGCTGCAGTTCCCTGGTCTCAGCAGCAGCCTGGTCTATGTATGCTGCGACCCAAGAACGGGGAGATCTACAATTGGCAGGGTCTTCTCAGCCCAGCAGTAGCAAGAGAAATGACAGGAACAAATGAGACCACTATATATTGCCTTTATTGATCTCACCAAGACATTTAACCATGGATAAAGAAGTAGTCTATTCAAGCCATTGAGAAAATTGGCAGCCTGCTAGTTCCATGCCGACATGACCGGTACAGTAAGCTATGACTGTGTAACACTGGAACCAGAGATCCACAATGGAATCAAACAGGGTTATGTTGCGGCGCCAACACCGGCATATTAATCTCCTTGACAGAGAATCTCTACTTACAAACCAGAACTGATGGAAAACTGTGCAGCCTTGCTTGCCTCAGACACTTGACAAATGTCAGAGTTGGTTGTTGCTGATGATGCTGCACTAAAATTCCAAACAGAGGTAAACCTGCAGTAGCAAATGAACAGACACTCATCACTAAAGAATTTGTTTTGATCATCCACATCAGGAAGACAAAATATGATCTGGGATGTTACCATAATGCCATCTATCAGCTTTGATAATCTGACACTGGAAGTTATTGATTTCTAGGCTACACAATCACCAGCAATCTGTAACTTAAAATCAACAGATTCATCACAAAAACTGCAATTGTTCTTTCCAAGCCAAGTAGGAGAATGTGGAACAGCAGCAGCCTGACTGAACACCAAACTGCAAGTCTACCGCGCCTGTGCCCTCAGCACTCTCCTCTATAGTAGAAAGACCTGGACAACATAAGCAGGAGTAAAGGTTGGACAGTTCCCACCTTCACAGTCTCAGACATCTCCTCGGCATCGCTTGGCAGAATAAGATCACCAACTCTCAGATCCTGGAGCATGTTAATTCTGTCAACATGCACTGGCTTAGCAAAGTTCATCGGATGGATGATGGCCATCTACCCAAACAGCTACTATTTGGTAAACGCCATTGGGTTACTACCTCCTGGACATCCATACCTCAACTACAAGGACACATGCAAGCGAGTACGAAGATGGTGGATAATGACAACTGAGAGATAGCTGTGGCTTCTAGAGGCAGACTCTTTGCAGGGCGTTGGAAGAGACAAGCTGAAATGAAAAGTTTAGTTGGTCAAGAAGCGGGCCCAGGGGAAAAGGGAGACCTGCAAATAGAGCACCTACTCAGCGAATGAATCAGAGATTGCCTTGCCAGAGCAGAGCCCTGAGCCACACAGACAATGCTTAATATGGAGCTCAACATTTATCTAATAGGATGGAAGGCTACCATTTGCCACATTTGGTTCAACCTCATCTTCCATTTGAGACGTTGCAAGTTTCCAATTGGATACAGTTATCCTTTTGGGAAAACAAAGCTTTTGTCACAAACATAACGGCACATTTAGTTCTCACACATGGGTTGATATCACACTTACAACTTACTGTGCCGATTTCCAAGGAATGTAGTTAACAAATGTATTCCACTTTTGAGAACAATGCCACTTTCAGATTCACTTCCTTGTTTGGGAGTATTTCAAGAGCTAGCAGAGATTGCAGGATGTTAATTTGTTCTCATCATACATCTGTCGCCAAGTAAAGCCCAAGGCAAATTCAAATAAAAAAGGCATTTGGAAAATTTATACCTCTTCCTCAACAGCATCACACAAAAAAAACCAACACACTGGCCTGGAAAAATCAGGTTTTTAAAAAAATCCCTGGCATTAAAACATTTTTGAAAGAAAGCCCCATTTTATAACAATCTATCTGAAGTTATGTTTGACCACAGCCAAGTATTGATTCAATAAACCTGTGTTCCAAATTTTAAAAATCTATCATTTATCAAGCCTAATGACTCTCAGACTTCATGCCATTATAAAGCAGCAAATTGTTATTCAAGCAGTTGTGCTTTCTATTTTGTTTTCTGGGTGCCTAGCTCCAACATAATAGGATTTTATCATCTGTTTGGGTTTTGCCTGGACCGCTGAGCTCCTGACCTCATTACAACCTTGGCCTAAGCATGAACAAAAGTCAAATTTCAGGGATGAGCATGTCTGGCCTTATCAACGCTGCATTGCCCTCACAAAACTGGAGTCCATGGGAATCAGGTTGGCATCAAACCATAAGATCATAAGAAATAGGAACAGGAGTAGGACATTCAGCCCTCAAGCCTGCTCCGCCATTCAATAAGATCATGACTGATCAGACTGCTTGAATAACAATTTGCTGCTTTATAATGGCATGAAGTCTGAGAGTCATTAGGCTTGATAAATGATAGATTTTTAAAATTTGGAACACAGGTTTATTGAATCAATACTTAGCTGTGGTCAAACATAACTTCAGATAGATTGTTATAAAATGGGGCTTTCTTTCAAAAATGTTTTAATGCCAGGGATTTTTTTTAAAAACCTGGTTTTTCCAGGCGAATGTGTTGGTTTTTTTTGTGTGATGCTGTTGAGGAAGAGGTATAAATTTTCCAAATGCCTTTTTTAATTTGAATTTGCCTCGGGCTTTACTTGGCGACAGATGTATGATGAGAACAAATTAACATCCTGCAATCTCTGCTAGCTCTTGAAATACTCCCAAACAAGGAAGTGAATCTGAAAGTGGCACTGTTCTCAAAAGTGGAATACATTTGTTAACTACATTCCTTGGAAATCGGCACAGTAAGTTGTAAGTGCGATATCAACTCATGTGTGAGAACTAAATGTGCTGCTATATTTGTGACAAAAGCTTTGTTTTCCCAAACGGATAACTGTATCCAATTGGAAACTTGCAACGTCTCAAATGGAAGATGAGGTTGAACCAAATGTGGCAAATGGTAGCCTTCCATCCTATTAGTGGTTGAGCAAAATGCTCCGTCAGAGAGTCGGTGCAGACTCGATGGGTTGAATGACCTCCTTCTGCACTGTACGGATTCTATCGTTGATTCACTCCCTCCACCACCGAATCATAGGGGCGTGTAGAATCTACATGATGCACTGCAACAACTCACCAAGGCTCCTTCCACACCACCTTCCACACCCCAGGCCTCCATCATCAAGGGCAGCAGGTGTATGGGAACACCACCGCCTGCAAGCCCCCCTCCAAGCCACACACCATCCGGATTTGGAATTATATCACCATCCCTTCACTGAATCCAGGAACTCTCATCAGTATTGTGGGTATACCTGGACCACATGGACTGCAGCGGCTTAAGAAGATGGCTCACTACCAACTCAAGGGCAATAAATGCTTCTTGTCACATGAAAAAGCAGATCAGTGTGCGAAGGGTTTCAGATAGGATCAATAAGTGGGCAAAAAATTGATAGAGGACTATAATAAGGGAAATGAGAGGTTGGTCACTTCAGCAAGAACAACTGAAAAGCAGACAGGAGAGCAACTGCAGAATGCTGCAGCACAAAGGGATGTGTGTATCCTTGTATATGACTCACTAAAAACCAGCAGGCACTGCATTTGGAAGGCACATGGAATGCTACTGATGAAGGTAGAGAAGTCCTGCTCCAACTGAACAGGGCATTGGGGAGATCGCACATTTCAGCATACGCTTTTGGTCTCCTTACGCAAGGAAGATTGTACTGGCATTGGGAGTAGTTCCAAGAAGGCTCACTATTCTTGGGATGAAGGTGTTGTCTTGAGGAAAGGTTGAACCTTTACTCATTGGGATTTTGAGAGGTGATCTTGTTGAAACATAAAAGATTCCGAGGGAGCTTGACAGGGTAGCTGTTCAGAGGATGGTTCCTCTCATGGTAGAATCGAGAACTAGGGGCCACAGTTTGTAAATAAAGTCTCCTGTTTAATAGAGATGAGGGTTATTAGTCTTGACAATTTCTTATCTCAGCAGTGGAGGCTATTAAATCTATTCACGATGGAGTTGGACAGACTTTTGATTGACTAGGGAATCAAGGGCTATGGGAGAAACAGTTAAAAGGTGGAATTAAGGCTGCAATTAAATTAGCCATGATCTTATTGAATGGCAGAGCAGGCTTGATGGGCTGAATGGCTTACTGCTGTTCCTATTTCTTATGATCGCTTAGAAGGGAAATTAAATAAATTCAAGTAATTACATGCCAGTTCGTTTTGCGTCAATGGCAGAGATAATGAAGTCTGTAATCAAAGACGCAAAAAAATCTTGCAACAGAAATAGCACAAACTTCAAAAGGAAGGTCACTTTTAGCATTAACAACATGAGTAGCTCTGACCTGACATATACGTAGACTTTCAAAAGGCCTTTGATAATGATAGAATTACAAAATTAAATTAAGGAAAATTATAGAATCAAATAATTATGGAATACATACAACACAGGAAACCATTCGCTCGTTACATTGTGTGTCAGCAAGAGCACCTCAGCTAGTTCCATTCTCTTCCCCCCTGCCGCCGCCGCCACAGGCTTCCAAATCTTTTCTCGTCAGACAATTATCCAATTCCCTCTTGAAAGCTGCAGCTGAATCTACCTCCATTTACACTCCAGGGGAGCATTCTAGATTCTAATTACTCATTATACTCAAGTGTTTCTCCTCATATCATAGCCAATCACCTTAAATTAGTGCCCTCTGGTTCTCAAAAGATTGGGCCAATTGGGAACTGTTTCTCCCTATCTACTGTCTAGGCCACCGATGATTTTGAATACCTCCATCAAATCTCCTCTAAATCTTCCTTTCTCTAAAGGTGCCCAAGCATCGTCAATCTATCCACATAACTGAAGCCCTGGAACCATTCGTGTAAATCTTTTCAGCATCCTCTCATTACCTTCATATTGTTCCAAGTGTGATGCCCAGAACTGGATACAATGGAGTGAATTGTATCATCTTGGACAAATGGCCCAAAACCCAGGGCATCCACACCCGAGAATCACCATCAGCAGTTTACAGGGTTACCAAGAGGCCGGTCATCATTTTAAACGGATGGCTAACCATCCAGAGGACCGGCTGGTCAATACACTGGCTAATAGCACACCAACATCACTCGGAGCAATGGTCACAGTTAGAAAAGGAGAGGACGCCAGGTTAAGTGGGATATGGGAACTTCAGGGCCAGTCAGGCCAACTGGGGTTGGTGAGGGCAGGCAAAGCCATTGTTGTGGGGGCAGTAACTGATGCCAGATGACCCTCCGTAGGTTAGGGAGGGGCTGAAAAAGATACCCCTTCCTCCCCCATTTATTCCTCATGTAGAGGGCCCACACACTACTGGCCAAGTGTCGGCAGCAACAAGAGATTTTTTAATTGGCCAGTTAAGTAGTTGAAGGGGAGGGCTGTCCTCCATTTGTTGGTAAAGTGACATGGTGGCAGGGAGATGACAGCTACTGTGATGTTAGTGTACATGAGATTTTTTTCTAAATCATGTTTTCTGCACTTGTAAGGAGGCCTTTTTGGGGGCTTCAGTTGTTTTTTTCATTATGGCACCGGTTTGTCTGGAGAAGTCTTTTTATTGGGGCTTAAATGGGGGTTGTTCATGTTTACTCTGGGATTAATTTATGGCCCTGCATTGTTAGGAGAAAGGGTCATGGTTCTGGACAGGTTTTTTTCCCCCTTCCTAGGGAGTTTAAGGTTTTTTTTTCTGTTTGGCTACAGTTCGAGTTTGGTGTTTTAGAAGGGACAGCAATCTAAGTGTTTCTCCCTCTCCTCCTGTTTTGTTTGGAAATTTTGCTGGTTATCTGAAAGCAAGGTCTTGCCTTTCGGAAGGGGATAATCTGCTGTTGGTGGTTTGCCCAGGAGTCTCTCCCTGTTGTTCTGACTTCAAACTGTTCCGAGTGTCAGGAGACCCTCAGCATTCATCCAAAGAACTCAAGTCCAGAAACGCGTATGCACTAGTCTTTGCTGTGTTAAACCTGTGAAAAGGGTCTTTTGTCTATGGGATTGGTTTGATTGGAACACATTAGATATTTGTTAAGGGTTATACATTATAGTGGTTGTTTTGTTTCTTGTTTGTAATTCACAAAAGTTCTTACTATACATGGTAACTGTATTCTTAAATAAACCTTGTTTGATAAAAGCTCCCTTGTGGGTCATTAGAATCATATCTGAAGTGAAATTTACCATGCTTATCCTAACCAAATTCAATTGCAAAACTTATGATCCAGACAGGCTCCATAAAACACATTGGAGTTTTTGACCTGAACCATAACACTACCAATGACACAATTCCTCACCTCTGGCTGGCAGACATGTCTCTGCCTGGGTCCTTCCTCAAGGACTCAGGAGGATGTATTACCAGTAGCAGCCCTTGCCTCCCTGGTCCTAGATCCCAGGGGAAGGCTCATTGCTAGTCTGTTAAGTGCCTAGGCAGCACAGAAATGTGGCAGGCCAGCTCCAAGGCATGGAATGTAAGGCCCTCGCTGGCTTTCCATTGTCAGCTGAGGCATCCATCACTTCCCTGTGCCTCTGATCAAAGTCTAGAATTTCCTAACCCCAATCTTGATGGCTTTCTTAACCCACCACCTACCCCAGGTCCCACTGCTCCTTCTAACCCTGTTCAAATTGTATCATCATTAATCTTATATCACCACCCTCATTCTTCTTACCAAAATGCATCACTTAGACATCAATGCATTAAATTTCTGCCAGTGTCTGCCAATCCTCAGTGTTCAATCAGCAGGCATTTCTCCTTCTCAGTTCACAACACTTGTAAGTTTTGTGTCACCCGCAAATTTTGAAGTTGCGGCCTGTACACCCATGCCCAAAACATTAATACAGATCAAGTTAAAAAAAAAACGGTGCTAATACTGATCACCAGTTGAGAACAATCATTCATCAGTATAACTCAATTTCCTATCACTCAAACAGCTTTGTCTCCTGTAGCCAAGATCCCTCATTCCATGGATTTCAATTTTACTGGCAAGCCTTTAGCATGACACTTGATGAAAAGCCTTTTGAAAATCAATGTACGTCATATTACCATGATCAACGCTCTTAAATCAGATGAACTATTATTTGTCATTAAAACAATCTGTGCTGGCTTTCCTTAATTAAAGTTTATTAGTGTCACAAGTAGGCTTACATTAAGATAAACGCAAAATACTGCTGATGCTGGAATTTGCTACAAAAACAGAAAAATGCTTGAACATCTCAGCAAGTCTGACAGCATCTGTGGAGAGAGAATAGAACCAGTTTCGAGTTTGGATGGCCCTTCGTCAGAGCTGATCCAGCTCTGATGAAGGGTCATCTAGACTCGAAACATTGGCTCTACTCTCTCTACAGATGTTGTCAGACCTGCTGAGATTTTCCAGCATTTTTCTGTTTTTGTATAGGCTTACATTAACCCCGCAATCACAGCTTGGTATGGCTCCTGCTCTGCCCAAGACCGCAAGGAACTACAAAAGGTCACGAATGTAGCCCAATCCATCACGCAAACCAGCCTCCCATCCATTGACTGTCTACACTTCCCGCTGCCTCGGCAAAGCAGCCAGCATAATTAAGGACCCCACACATCCCGGACTTCTCTCTTCCACCTTCTTCCTTCGGGAAAAAGATACATAAGTCTGAGGTCATGTACCAATCGACTCAAGAACAGCTTCTTCCCTGCTGCAGTCAGACTTTTGAATGGACTTATCTTGCATCAAGTTAATCTTTCTCTACACCCTAGCTATGACTGTAACACTACATTCTGCACTCTCTCCTTTCCTTCTCTATTAACGGTATGCTTTGTCTGTATCGCGTGCAAGAAACAATACTTTTCACTGTATACTAATACATGTGACAATAATAAATCAAATTGAACAAAATCAAAATTGAGCTGTGAAAATTCCCTTGTCACCACAGTGCGGCACCTGTTCGGGTACACAGAGGGAGAATTTAATATGGTCAATGCACCTAGCCAGTACGGCTTTTGGACTGTGGGAGGAAACCAGAGCAGCTGGAGGAAACCATGCAGACACGGGGAGAATATGTAAACTCCGCACAGACAGTGACCCAAGCCGGGAATTGAACCCGAATCGAATCAAAAGTCTTTCTCACTACCAAGGTTAAACTCAGTGGTCTGTATTTGCTGATTTTATCATACTTGTTTTTCAACAAGTGTGCAACATTTGTAATCTCCAGTCCTTTTCTTCACTCCTGTATCTAAACAGGACTGGATAATCATGGCCAGTGCCGCTGCAAATTCCCCTTCCCTCAGCATCCTCAGGATGTTTCTGATCAGCTATGGATGACTTAAAATTACAGGCAGCCTTTCTAATTCCACCTCTTCCTCTATTTTCTGCTCATCCACCGTCACAACTACCTCCTCTTTCACTACGACTTTTCATTTAATATCGTTTCCACACACAACTCTGCCAATGGTTTCCCAAATTAGCCCCATTTCTTTTTGCCACCTTTTTACTATTTACATGCCTATCAAAGACTTTGGGATTTCCCCTTGTGCTAGTTGTCAGTCTGGTCTCTTCCCGTACACTCTTCGCTTTGTTCCCCCCCCTTCTCTTTGTATTCAGCATAATTCACACTTAATCCAACATTTCAAAAGCCCCATTTATTTTTTTGCATCACCCGAGTAGCTCTGACATTAGCTTTTCCCATGTCCCCCGTATTGGGAATGAAACTTTACTGTACTCCCTACAGGCAACTCATCCCTTCATTAAAGGCAACTCATTGTTCAATTACAGTTTTGCCTGCCAAGGTAAGATCAGCTCTCACCCCACCTGAAGTGTGCCCTCCTTGAATTAATTATGTTTACTCTAGATTGCTCCTTGCCCTTTTCCAAAAGTTAACCTAAACCTTGGTGATGCTGGAAAGATACCGAATTCACTAGTCCCACCTCATTCCCCAGAACCAGATCCAGCAATTACTTCAACACTGGACTGGAAACATACTGATGGAGAAAATTCTCCTAACACTCAAAACCTCTTGCCCCTCTCTGTCCTGTTCAATACAACCACCCTAATTTAGACTGGCAGAGTTAAACCCCTTGCTATCTACTTTTCTATAGATTTTATACCCCTAATTTCCTTGCAAATATGTTCCTCTTATTTAACAAGGGATTTCCGCTTGTGCTAGTTGTCAGTCTGGTCTCTTCCCTACACTCTTCGCTTCGCAGAGAGATTTGGATAGGCTGAGCGAGTGGGCGAGGATCTGGCAGATAGAATATAACGTTAGCAAATGTGAGGTTATCCACTTTGGAAGAAATAATAGTAAATTGGAATATTATTTAAATGGAGAAAAATTACATCGTGCGACTGTGCAGAGGGACCTGGGGGTCCTTGTGCACGAATCGCAAAAACTCAGTCTGCAGGTGATCAAGAAGGCGAATGGAATGTTGGCCTTTATCACGAGGGGGATAGAATATAAAAGCAGGGAGGTCTTGCTGCAACTGTACAAGGCACTGGTGAGGCCGCAACTGGAGTACTGTGTGCAGTTTTGGTCCCCTTATTTGCGAAAGGATATATTGGCCTTGGAGGGAGTGCAGAGAAGGTTCACCAGGTTGATACCGGAGATGAGGGGTGTAGCTTATGAGGAGAGATTAAACAGATTGGGTCTGTACTTGTGGAGTTTAGAAGGATGAGGGGTGATCTTATAGAGACATATAAGATAATGAAGGGGCTGGATAGGGTAGAGGTGGAGAGATTCTTTCCACTTAGAAGGGAAACCAGAACTAGAGGGCACAGCCTCAAAGTAAGGGGGGGCCGGTTCAGAACAGAGTTGAGGGGGAACTTCTTCTCTCAGAGGGTAGTGAATCTCTGGAATTCTCTGCCCATTGAAGTGGTGGAGGCTTCCTCGTTGAATATGTTTAAATCACAGGTAGATAGTTTTCTGATCGATAAGGGAATTAGGGGATATGGGGAGCAGGCGGGTAAGTGGAACTGATTCGCTTCAGATCAGCCATGATCTTGTTGAATGGCGGGGCAGGCTCGAAGGGCCAGATGGCCTACTCCTGCTCCTATTTCTTATGTTCTTATGTTCTTAACCCACTAATTGACGGCCTTAAATACACACCATTAGCGTAATGGCATCTCTGTTAACTCTAACCTAATAGATTCTGTCCTTGACCCCTTTCAGATGTGTTTTCTCTCCAAGAATGTATTATACTTGAAACCAATATTGTCTGCACTCCTGCTTTCATTCCTTCCCTAACTTTGCTGAACATTTTGCATCCAGGAATATTGAGTATATGATCCTGTCCTTGCTTTGTGCCAGGTCTCCATTATTGCCACAACATCATATTCCACGTGGACGCGTGAAGCTCACCAACCTGATTTACCACACCTTAAATTCATGTACACAGTATGCCCAACTTAGTTCTTGTGCATTCCTTCTTACTCAGACTCCACCCAATACCATTCTTACTGTATTTTACTTGATCAATCCTAATTTTTTTTACTTGATCTATCCTATTTCTTTATTACACGTTGTTTTCCCATTCTAACATTACATCTTAGTCCTTAGGCAGAAACCAATCCAAAAGGTGGTATGCAAGATCTTTCAAGCTATGACAAAATCCAAATTAGAAGCCATAGACATATGAGAAATCCATTGAGTAATCATGGAGAAATCTCTTGAAGACTGGTGAAAATGTAGAACTTGCTACCACAAGAGGGAAATAATGTAATTGCATTCAAAAAGGCAATGGCAAGTACTTAGTTGGAGAAAGGAAGAGTGGATATGTTTACAGGGCAATATGAAATAAAGCAAGAAGAGATCCATAAGCAGCATAAACACCTTCCTAT
This sequence comes from Mustelus asterias, assembly GCF_964213995.1. Lineage (NCBI taxonomy): Eukaryota > Metazoa > Chordata > Chondrichthyes > Carcharhiniformes > Triakidae > Mustelus > Mustelus asterias. The sequence continues at coordinate 67,034,356 of NC_135810.1, read as the reverse complement.
ACCTGCTGGGGCCTGTTTCTGTGCTGTAAAATTCTACGACATGTCTGTTCATAGTGAGATTTCAAATTGACTGATCCAACTAGACTATGACACACTCAATAATGAGGTAATCTAAAATGAGTTCCAAGTCACGTGTTTGAACCACAATACAATTGTGTGCTGCAGTTCTAATTGCAAATGAGAGATTTTTAAAATGATGTTTAAACTGTCCTTTTTAATTTGAAGATAAAATGGAGCAAAATGACCTTTTTGTTCTGCCCAGTGACAAGCCAATATGACCTGGCTGCTACAGGAACCGAGGGCTAGGCTTAAGTTCAAATGAAACCAAGATGCCCCAAGCATGAATGAATAAAAAAAGCAGAATGCAGGTGGGAGTGCATTCACTGGTTCAAGAGACAGGACCTTTGGAGATTTCAGAACACTGGAAGATTTGCCCTGGCATGGCCAGGAAGTCAGTAGTGACTCCTAGAAGTCAGTCTTCTGTGAATTCCCAAACTGAAGGAACTACTTTCGACAGACACCAACTATTATGACTCAAGTGAAATAGAAATAAGAAAGCCTATTAAAAGCTGGTGAATAACTTTGGACTGGTTTCTATAAAGTCTACGCGTGAAGTCTTGCCAAAAAAATGTTGTTTCTGGCGAGTAAAGCAGCATGCTTTTCTCCCGAGGAACCAGTTGGTTTTCTCTTCAGATTCTACCACACACTGCCAAAAAAGTCAAGGGGGCGTGATTCACGCTGTCAGAGGGGGTGGGGCTTAAACATGCCAGCAAAACCTGACTGCTCAGAGATCGGGGCACCAGCTTTAAAAGGCACCCCGATCAGAACTCCAAAAACCTCCTCCCTCCACTGATCAGAGCAAGCATTCACTCCACACACACACCTCCCATGCAATAGCCATTACGGCCATGAACCTGGTGACATTACCGGCAAAGAGTGAGGAAGAATCAAAGTCGCGTTCTCGATGGTGAGAACCGTGGCTTCCGGATTTTGAGCCCCTGCCGCAACATCGCAAACACGGGCTCAAGAATTTGCCCTGCAATTCTGCAGAGAGTGTGGTGTAACATATACACATGCTGTAGGATTCTCAGTCATGTTAGATAGTTAAGGGCGTGGGGGAAGGGAGACATATTTTTCTGTAACTTAGTTTATTAGTTGCCTACTGTTGATGTTATTCATTTTGTTTACCACAGTAAAAAGTCTTAAAAACATGAAATTGTGGGAGATCAAATCCCCAGCAGGACTTCAACCCAAGGTCGTATGATGCAGCAGTGAACTACCACTGATCTTAAGGTGGCAAAAGACAACAAATAAAGTTCAGGTTTAGTGTTGCACAAGTCACTATCCTGCTAATGCTCATGACCCTTGCATACTAAAGTAGTCTAGGGTGCCCAGTAGGAGTCAGTGTTTTCAAGAAAGAATAAAATTGGACGTGGGCAGAGAACTGTAAAACTAAATCTCAGGAAACATACTGTGTAACATGGAGAATGCAGAAATTTAGTTGACATTAATAGATAATATACAATTGGGTCATGAGTTGCGATGTAGTGATAGGGCCCATTCCCCCCAATTCAATTTAACTGATCATGAGGTCACATAATAATTGAGTTCATGGATTTTACGAAAGTCAACAACATACCAAATCAAAGACAGATTTCAAAAACTATGCAACAATTGCCATCTTGTTCACTGCCGTCTGATCATTTATAAACAAATAGAATGAAAATCAAGTTTTTGCATCAGGCAAGTTTAGGGATTATGGTACAACGCCTGGTTTTTCCCTTTCGGAGCAAAATAAACAAACTTAAATCCAAACGGCACCTTATATCCAGAGTATGTCCTAATGTGATCAACAACAAAAAGTGATGGGCCTGAATTATCAGAAGCAAAGTACTTTTAGGCACAGAAACTGAACTGGACTAATCAGATAAATACCATGGCTATAAGAGCAGGTTAGAGGCTTGGAATCTTGTGACAAGTAACTCACCTCCCAACTCCCTAAAGGCCTATGCATAATCTACAAGGCACAAGTCAGAAGTCTGATGGAATACACTCCGCTTGCCTGAATAAGTGCAGCTCCAACACTGAAGAAGCTCAACACCATCCAGGACAAAGCACTCCGCTTGATTGCTACCCCTTCCATAAACATTCAATCCCTCCACCACCAGTGAACAGTGGCAGCAGTTATGTACCATCTACAGGATGCACTGCAGGAACTCAAGGTTCCTTAGGGAGCACCTTCCAAATCCCCGATTGCTGTCAAGGGCAGCAGAAGCATGGGAACATCGCCACTTGAAAGTTCTCCTCCAAAACACTCACCATCCCGAGTTGGAAATATATCACTGTCCCTGGGTCAAGATCCTGAAATTCCCTCCCTAACAACATCGTGTACACACCCACACCTTGGGGACTGCAGCAGTTCAAGGAGGCAGATCATCATCACCTTCTCAAGGGCAACTAGGAATGGCAATAAATGCTGGCCTAGCCAGTGACAGTCATATCTTGCAGACGAATTAAATAAAAACAGAAAATGCTGGATAAATTCAGCAGGTCTGGCAGCATCTATGGAGGGAGCAACAGAGGTAACGCTTCAAGTCCAACATGACTCTTCTATTCTGCCCCACCTCCTCTGCCCTCTTTCCAAGATGAAAGTGACATTGCAGTTTAACACTCAATTCAACAGTATGATACTGGACATTTGGACAGGAAAATGGATGAGAAAGATTTAGAGGGATATGAGCCAAATGCAGGCAAATGGGCCTAATTCAGATTAGGAAACCTGGTCGGCATGGGCAAGTTGAGCCGAAAGGCCTGGTTTCCATGCTGTCTCTCTCTATGAATCTAATTCATTACCTCTTTATCCCTCTTCAGTTCTGTAGAAAGTCAGGGTTAAGTAAAAGTAAAAGGAGAGATTGACAAAGATGTCAAACACAAGACAAAGGGGTGTTAATGGTGGCAGTAAGGACTGAAAAGTGCTAATAGTGGCAGAAAGGCAAGTCAGCAGAATGTGTTAATAAGAGAACAAAATGTCGGTGCTCAGTGAAAGCAAAACAAGGGATGGATGACCCCATGAGGGAAGGGGTGGGCTTAATATTGGGGCAAACCAAGGAAACCAAAACACAAAAAGGGGGTCAAGATGGAGGGGAAGTTCACAGTCTAAAGTTGTCGAACTCAATGTTGAGTCCAGAAAGTGCCTAAGATGAGATATTGTTTCAGAACATGTGGGCATGAGAACAAGATGCTGAGCTGAAATGGCAAGCAACAGGAAGGTTGAGGTCATGCTTGCGTATGGAGCAAAGGTGTTCTGTAAGCAGTTACAAAGGTGTTTTGTAAAGCAGTTACCCAGTCTGCATTGTCTCTCCAGTATAGAGGGAACTGCATGGGAGCAGCGAATACAGTGGACCAAATTGAGGGAGGTGCAAGTGAAGGTGCTATGGCTTAGGAGCTATAGAAGAGTTGACCAGGGTGCCATGAAAGTAGTGGTCCCTGCAGAATTCTGATGGTGGGGCTAGGGGGAAGCATTGAAGGGAAATGGGTTTAGTAATGACATCCTGCTGGAGTTGGTGGAAATGACAGAGGGTGATCCTTTGAATGTAAAGGCTGGTGGACATGACAGACCCTATCATGATTTTGGGAAAGAGGGGAAGGTGAGAGGTTCAGGAGTGGGGGGGGTGGGGAGTACCTTGGTTGAGAAAAAAGGCAGACATATAAAAAGAGTTGTTTTCAAAGGTGGCATCATCAGACTAGATACAGTGGAGGTAGGGACAATGGGATGGAGTCCTTTCAAGGAACTGGGTTTGAGAAGTTTTCGTAGTTAAGGTAGCTGTGGAAGTATTGGTGGTTAGTCTATTGCCAGAAATTAAGACAGAGGTCAAAGGGGTCAGAGATAGATGTGAAGGAGAGAGGTGGAAATTGGAAGCAAAAGAAAAAAAAAATTTTTTCTCTAGATCCAGACTAGAGGATCAGAAGAACCTTGGGGTCTGGGTCCATAGGACTCTAAAATCGGCCCCGCAGGTGGAGGAGGTAGTTAAGAAGGCATATGGTGTGCTGGCCTTTATCAATCGAGGGATTGAGTTTAGGAGTCCGGGGATAATGATGCAGCTATATAAGACCCTCGTCAGACCCCACTTGGAGTACTGTGCTCAGTTCTGGTCGCCTCATTACAGGAAGGATGTGGAAAAGATTGAAAGGGTGCAGAGGAGATTTACAAGGATGCTGCCTGGATTGAGTGGCATGCCTTATGAGGATAGGCTGAGGAAGCTCGGTCCTTTTCTCCTTGGAGAGACGTAGGATGAGAGGAGACCTAATAGAGGTATATAAGATGTTGAGAGGCATAGATCGGGTGGACTCTCAGGGGCTTTTTCCCAGGGTGGAAATGGCTGCTACAAGAGGACACAGGTTTAAGGTGCTGGGGGGTAGGTACAGGGGAAATGTTGGGGGGAAGTTTTTCACACAGAGGGTGGTGGGCGAGTGGAATCGGCTGCCGTCAGTGGTGGTGGAGGAAAACCCAATAGGGTCTTTTAAGAGACTCCTGGATGAGTCCATGGGATTTAATAGGATGGAGGGTTATAGGTAGGCCTAAAAGGTAGGGATACGTTCGGCACAACTTGTGGGGCCGAAGGGCCTGTTTTGTGCTGTAGCTTTTCTATGTTTCTATCCAGGTAAGAACATAAAGCAGCGCTGATACAGTCATTGATGTAACAGAGAAAGAATAGTGGGAGTGGGCCTGAGCAAGACGAACAAGGAATGCTGCACATACCCCACAAAAAAGGTTGGGCATAACTGGGGCCCATGCAGGGACCCATAGTCAAACCTTTTATTTACAGGAAGTGGCTTATGTTAATGGGGGAATTCCTGCCTCCTTCTGGAACCACTGAGCATCACCACTACCAATTCACTTTCGGTATCTATAATGCTTGAAAGAACCTACTCCTGAAAAAGCAAGAAATGTTAATTTAACAGTATTCTGCAAGTATAAAAAAAAAGTTCTTAAATAAATCTTACCGAACTCTCTTTTCTTCAATTCTGCGCAAGTCTTCATCCCTCTGCAGCACCCTCATGATGGTCATCTGCTCCTCTTCTGTCAGGTGACTTAAATCAATCATCTTGTCAGCTAAATCAGACTAGTTACTAAATTTTGAAAAATGATTCAGTTGCACATTCTTTGAAAAGTAGGATTTTGATTTCACATTTCTTTACCACTAATTTCCAGCTCAAATAGTTGAATACTGCTCAGGTGACTGGATGGCTTCTAACTTTTTGGGAAAGTTATGCTAATCTTGAATTAAGGTGAACTTCATGTCCTCCGATATTCAAAAAATTGTGAAAGTAAATTCTTCACTTCCTTTGCTTAGGCCAGAAGTTCATGGTGTTTTTCTTTTCCTCACCTCGGTTGCACCATGTACCTCAATGTTTTCAATAACGTTCAACAAGCCCTGAAACAAAGAGAGAGAGAATTGTCATTCAATTCCAGTTTAATTACAAATGTATGTAAAAGTGTTTCACCTCGGTGTCCAGATCACCAACAACCTGTCGTGGGCCCTCCACGTCAACGCGATAATAAAGAAAGCCCACCAACGCCTCTAATTTCTCAGGAGGCTAAGAAAATTCGGCATGTCTGCTATGACTCTCACCAATCTTTACAGATGCACCATAGAAAGCATCCTTTCTGGTTGTATTACAGTTTGGTATGGCTCCCGCTCTGACCAAGACCGCAAGAAACTACAAAGGGTTGTGAACGAAGCCCAATCCATTACGCAAGCCAGCCTCCCATCCATTGACACTGTCTACATTTTCCACTACCTCGGAAAAGCAGCCAGCATATAAAGGACCGCACACTCCCTCAAATGAAGGGAGACAGACTCCCTTCATTTGAACGTAAAAGGAGGGAGAAAAATCTTCTCTACAGCAGGATGGAAATTGGACAAACCCATCCTGTGAACAACAGTAAGCAATGCAGGATTCATAATAAAACTCTCCAATCATGATGCAAAGTCACAATTCGGTTAGTTATTCCCCCAATGTATCGGATTAATTTTCCTCAGCTAACATGATGACAAAATTTGTCAGTTCTTTTAGGCTAAATTTTCAGGCACTGCCAAGATTGGGAACAGAGGCCAGTATCCAAAAGTACTAGAGTGGGCTGTTTTGGTTTTTAAAAAAAAAGTGGATTCAGGGCTAGAGCCCCACTGAGGTGGACAGGAAATTAGGCTCAAGGGAGTGGAGCTTTCACATTTATCTTCAATGAGGATAGGAGAGGCAGTTCAACTGCTTGGAGGCAGACACCCAGCAACAGGGGCTGGGGGCATATTCTGGACAGGCCTCGAGCTCTCTCCCTCCCCCCCCCCCCCCCTCCATCCCTTGTCAGACAGGATGTTTGAGAGTAATTTTACCATCTCCATTAAATGGCATCTTGAATTTTAGTCCCTAATCTCATCAATTCACACAAGCACAACTCCTTACTCCTGCTCATCAGGGACTAAACTACATTCTCCCAAAAATACTAACAAGTAAATTGAAAGTAGACAAATTTTAACTTTTGTCTAATTCTCACCTATTTCTGTTCTACTGTCCACAGCCTAGTTCAGCTTTTTGTTTTTTTTGGTGGGAGAGGGGCCCCCGGCAGAAATGGAAAAGGAGAATTGGTTATAGATGCAGTTCTGCAAGCAATGGAGCAAACTAGCATTTGACCTGATTTGGTAGCTACACAACTGATACTTCGTGGGGAGTTGGTATCTATGATACCCATGCACAAAAAGGTCAGCAACACACTATGTTTGACAAATAAGAGTTAACCACTAACATTACGGGTGAGGTCCCTGAGGATTGGAGGATAGCGAATGTGGTCCCGTTGTTTAAGAAGGGTAGCAGGGATAACCCAGGAAATTATAGGCCGGTGAGCTTGACGTCCGTGGTAGGGAAGTTGTTGGAGAGGATTCTTAGAGACAGGATGTATGTGCATTTAGAATGGAACAATCTCATTAGTGACAGACAGCATGGTTTTGTAAGAGGGAGGTCGTGCCTTACAAATTTGGTGGAGTTTTTTGTGGAAGTGACAAAAACGGTTGATGAAGGAAGGGCCGTGGATGTCGTCTATATGGATTTCAGTAAGGCATTTGACAAAGTCCCACATGGCAGGTTGGTTAAGAAGGTTAAGGCTCATGGGATACAAGGAGAAGTGGCTAGATGGGTGGAGAACTGGCTTGGCCATAGGAGACAGAGGGTAGTGGTCGAAGGGTCTTTTTCCGACTGGAGGTCTGTGACCAGTGGTGTTCCGCAGGGCTCTGTACTGGGACCTCTGCTATTTGTGATATATATAAATGATTTGGAAGAAGGTGTAACTGGTGTAATCAGCAAGTTTGCGGATGACACGAAGATGGCTGGACTTGCGGATAGCGAAGAGCATTGTCGGGCAATACAGCAGGATATAGATAGGCTGGAAAATTGGGTGGAGAGGTGGCAGATGGAGTTTAATCCGGATAAATGCGAAGTGATGCATTTTGGAAGAAATAATGTAGGGAGGAGTTATACAATAAATGGCAGAGTCATCAGGAGTATAGAAACACAGAGGGACCTAGGTGTGCAAGTCCACAAATCCTTGAAGGTGGCAACACAGGTGGAGAAGGTGGTGAAGAAGGCATATGGTATGCTTGCCTTTATAGGACGGGGTATAGAGTATAAAAGCTGGAGTCTGATGACACAGCTGTATAGAACACTGGTTAGGCCACATTTGGAGTACTGCGTCCAGTTCTGGTCGCCGCACTACCAGAAGGACGTGGAGGTGTTAGAGAGAGTGCAGAGAAGGTTTACCAGGATGTTGCCTGGTATGGAGGGTCTTAGCTATGAGGAGAGATTGGGTAGACTGGGGTTGTTCTCCTTGGAAAGACGGAGAATGAGGGGAGATCTAATAGAGGTGTACAAGATTATGAAGGGTATAGATAGGGTGAACAGTGGGAAGCTTTTTCCCAGGTCGGAGGTGACGATCACGAGAGGTCACGGGCTCAAGGTGAGAGGGGCGAAGTATAACTCAGATATCAGAGGGATGTTTTTTTACACAGAGGGTGGTGGGGGCCTGGAATGCGCTGCCAAGTAGGGTGGTGGAGGCAGGCACGCTGACATCGTTTAAGACTTACCTGGATAGTCACATGAGCAGCCTGGGAATGGAGGGATACAAACGATTGGTCTCGTTGGACCAAGGAGCGGCACAGGCTTGGAGGGCCGAAGGGCCTGTTTCCTGTGCTGTACTGTTCTTTGTATTACGTGGGCCAGCTCTATGTTGCATTGCAGATGAAAGTGTCTTTGGAGCAGGTAGTACAGAACAATACCTGTGTGTTGAAAACAGCTAGGTAGACAAAGGGTGGGATTTTCTGGCCACGCTCACCCCAAGGCCTGATAAACCCACCCGAGGTCAACAGACCTTTTCATGGTCCATGTCCTGCCCACTACGATTCCTGTGGCAGGTGGAATGGGAAAATTCCATTCATCGTCTTTGGAAATACCTGGTGGTATCTTAGTGGGCACCTCCAAATGAAACAACACTGGCTGTGGATCACCCAGTTATGTCTTCTCATTTAAGCAATGCCACTGAAAGTAGGATATGATATGATTGGGAGGGAGCGGAGGAGAGAGAGTGGGAGGGAGCAGGGGAAGGGGGGGGGGGGGGGGGGGGAAAGAGAGAGAGAGGGGGGGGGGGGAAATCGTGAAATTACAGCAGGGGAGACTGAATATGTTGGCTCAAAAAACAAAACGCTGCTTGGTGAGGAAGTGGCTAAAACAGATTTACTTTTATAATACTGTGTGTCCCCTAGATATTTAGCACTACCTGTCAATCTTGGACCAGAAGACAGAAAAGGATTGGAGACAGGGTGGGGAAGAGAGAAAGGAGGCGGTGTGTTGTGGAAAAAGGTGGGGAGATAGATTGTTGAAGGAATAAAGAGGAAGACTGGGGAGGGCAGAGGGGGAAATTTTCCAGGCTCCCCGCAGCATATTTCGCATGACGGGTGGTGGCGTGCCTTTTGCCAGTGTCAGGAAATTCTGATCCTGCCACTGTCAATGAGATTGTCCATTTACTCCACCCCACGTCATCAGGATACCCACGGCAGGGGTGCACCTTTGGTGGGATCAGAAGAACCTGCCAACGTGAATAGCCAGAGAATTCTGACCCAAATCAAAGAAAACAAGGCAAAATCCGACATACTAAAAGTTCCAAAATCGGAGTATGCATGATGTCACAGAGCCTAAAACATGTTATTTCTCATTTGGGGGAGAGGAGTTAGCTATTGGGTGTATGCAGCAGCTTGAAGTCTTTACAGCATACATTTGCCACACACACACACACAACAATCTTAGACATGTATATCCTCACAATGACAGTAGTGCCTCAGAAGTGGCAGGTAAAGGAATAACTTCTAGCTGTAGGCATTTAGCAAACTCAAATTAGGCTTGTGACCTTTAAGAGGAAATTCCAGTTCTATAGTTTGTTATTAATACTCAGGTTGCACTATTTTGCATAAACCCATTTTTATTTTTTGAGACGCTTCGCTGCACATTATGTGTTAATGTTACTTCTGTTCAGCTGCTGTTTTATCTAACTGCATTATCCACTACACCACTTATCCCACCCCACCCCCATTTCATGATCATGTGAAAAACAGAAAAAGGTGCCATCTACATCTTATTTATATTTCCCATTTGCTGTTTGTAAAGAACTACAAACCATTGGCAACATGCCAAGTACATCAGTGACACAGTGGTTAGCACTGCTGCCTCTCAGCACCAGGGATCCGGATTCGATTCCCAGCTTGGGTCACTGTCTGTGTGGAGTTTGCATGTTCTCCCAGTATCTGTGTGGGTTTCCTCCCGGTGCTCCGGTTTCCTCCCACAGTCCAAAAGACATGGTTAGGTGCATTGGCCATTTAGTGTAGCTGAACAGGTGCCGGAGTGTGGCAACTAGGGAATTTTCACAGTAACTTCATTGCAGTGTTAATGCAAGTCTGCTTGTGACAATAAATAAATAAACTTGCCTGACTTTTAAGAAAGTAGCAAAATTATAAGCCACAATTTTGGATTATGTATGTGCTGTATCCATTAAAAAAAAGAGAGGGTTTGAGCACACTAGCTTGGAACACATCAGAACCAATTCAATAAGCCAGACATTGGACTTCAAACAGTACACATCTTCAAATCTATCAGGATTTCTAGTCAACAAATTAAGGCATGCTGATGCTGCAGAAAGTCTTTAAAAATATCTGAGCTTTAAAAGTCAGTGTAAAAATTGATACAGGATCTGGACATGCGAGACATACAGATTCTGCATAAAAACATAGAACATTTTGAAACAGAGCAAACCTGCGTCTAATACAAGGCAAGAGTTTTAACAACACCAGGTTAAAAGTCCATCAGGTTTATTTGGTAGCAAATACCATTAGCTTTCGGAGCGCTGCTCCTTCGTCAGATGGAGCGGAAATGTGCTCTCAAACAGGGCACAGAGACACAAAATCAAGTTACAGAATACTGATTAGAATGCGAATCCCTACAACCAGCCAGACCTTAAAGATATAGACAATGTGGGTGGAGGGAGCATTAAATACAGGTTAAAGAGATGTGTATTGTCTCCAGACAAGATAGCCCGCAAGTCCAGGAGGCAAGCTGTGGGGGTTACTGATAATGTGACATAAATCCAACATCCCGGTTTAGGCCGTCCTCATGTGTGCGAAACTTGGCTATCAGTTTCTGCTCAGCGACTCTGCGCTGTCGTGTGTCGTGAAGGCCGCCTTGGAGAACGCTTATCAGAGGCTGAATGCCCGTGACTGCTGAAGTGCTCCCCCACAGGAAGAGAACAGTCTTCCCTGGTGATTGTCGAGCGGTGTTCATTCATCCGTTGTCGTAGCGTCTGCATGGTTTCCCCAATGAACCATGCCCCGGGACATCCTTTCCTGTAGCGTATCAGGTAGACAACGTTGGCCGAGTTGCAAGAGTAGGTACCGTGTACCTGGTAGATGTGTTCTCACACGAGATGATGGCATCCATGTCGATGATCTGGCACGTCTTGCAGAGGTTGCTGCAGGAAAGGATGTCCTGAGGCATGTTACATTGGGAAAACCATGCAGACGCTACGACAATGGATGAATGAACACTGCTCGACAATCACCAGGCAAGACTGTTCTCTTCCTGTGGGGGAGCACTTCAGCAATCACGGGCATTCAGCCACTGATCTTCAGGTAAGCGCTCTCCAAGGCGGCCTTCACGACACACGACAGCGCAGAGTCGCTGAGCAGAAACTGATAGCCACGTTCCGCACACACGAGGACGGCCTCAGTTGGGATGTTGGATTTATGTCACATTATCAGTAATCCCCACAGCTTGCCTCCTGGACTTGCGGGCTATCCTGTCTGGAGACAATACACATCTCTTTAACCTGTGCTTAATGCTCCCTCCACCCACATTGTCTGTATCTTTAAGATCTGGTTGGTTGTAGGGATTCACATTCTAATCAGTATTCTGTAACTTGATTCTGTGTCTCTGTGCCCTGTTTGAGAGCACAGTTCCACTCCATCTGATGAAGGAGCAGTGCTCCGAAAGCTTATGGTATTTGCTACCAAATAAACCTGTTGGACTTTAACCTGGTGTTAAAACTCTTACTGTGTTCGCCCCAGTCCAACGCCGGCATCTCCACATCTAATACAAGGAACAGGAATAGGCCATTGCAGCTGTTCCAATCAATTAGATCACATTTGACAACTCATTTTCCAACTTTGCTCCATTTCCCTTGTTTAAATTTAAAAAATCTCAAAAGTTCCAATTGTCCCAGCATCCATAGCAATATCAGTGCTGCTGGGGTAAATAAGGGAGAGATGAAAACACATCCAAATTTCTCCTATCCTTGATCACACTTTTCAACAGCTTAATGGCTTAATTCCAATTATAAAACTAGGTTCAATTATGTCCATAATTCCCCCACCCAGAGGAATTGTTTTTTCATGTCATTTTACCCACAAGAGGAAATTACCGCACATCTTTTACAATTTAGACATCTGTTTCAGGCCACCCCTAAATCTCAAGGGAAACTGTTACAAGTGCGAGGTTTTATCAGATGATTAGGTTTTAAACTGTCTTTTCAAGGTAGAGATGGAGGAGGTGACCTTCTACTCGTTCTGCCTGGTGGTAAGCCAATATTTCAGTTTGCACAAATCCTAATCATTTCGCTTATAAAATGAAAAGCACAAAAATATTAACTCATTTGAAATCTGGGATCCTTTGAGACTCTGAAATTTAATAAGTTCAATTTTTAAAAGATTAAAAACCTCTCCTAACACAAATAAAACTCAGATCTCACCACTTGACGTAATCAAAAATGTTCAAACTCACTCCTACTTACAATTTTTAATAACTAAACTGCAATTCCAATTACCAAGAGACCAGCTTTCTTAAAAATGCAGAAGGAGCTTTACCAGATACTGCACAGGGTTGTGAAGATTGCATGCATGCACGTTAGTTCTGTAACATATTCACAATCCAAAGAACAGTTTATTACAGAACTTCCTAAAAAACAGGAATTTAGAAGCTGCTACAATTGCTTTCATACTGGCCTCATGATTTTATAAGGAGCTACAATCTGTCCATTAGATCACTTCTCCACGGGGTGAAGTTGAGCAATTGCCTTAAAAAGGTCTTACGATCCTTGGTCAGACCCACAAATTGTTAGTGAGGTTATTATCTGGAGACCAATAACATTTTGTTGGAAGAATGAGGGGGGAATCTCAGAGAAACCTATAAAATTCTAACATGGCAGATGCAAGAAGAATGTTTCCGATGGTGAGGGCATCCAGAACCAGGGGTCAGAGTCTGACAATACAAGGTAAACTGTTTAGGAAAGAGATAGATAAATTTCTTCACCCAGAGAGCGGGCAGCTTATGGAAGTCACTACCACAGAAAGTAGTCAGGACAAACCATTGAATATTTTCAAGAAGCAGTTAGATATAGCACTTGAGGCGAAGGGGAATCAAGGGGGGGGGCAGAAAGAGTTGGGATCAGGCTATTGAGTTGAATGATCAGCCACGATCATAATGAATGGTGTAGCAGGTTCAAAAGGACTGAATAGCCTCCTCAAGCTCCCACTTCCGATGTCAAAAGTCGATAAAGTGAGATTTAAGATACTTGCGAATAGAATAAGGCAACAATATTCTGTGGATTGTCAGAAAGATAAAATAATTTATAACATCAGAGAAGCAAGTGGTACGTGAATTCACAGGCAAACTGTGGTTGGACATATCACATACACGATAAATACGCCCAAAATGGATTCCTCAGATCATTTTTGCAGCAAGAATGGCCACTTTTAAGCCATATACCATAGCAAGAAACCTGTATAGAATAAGATAAAAAGAGAATCCTTTGAAAGGTGACAAGATCCACAAATTAAAGGTATGATATTAAGATGTCTTTCCTTGGAGATCCAGGAACCAAACAGAAGCTACACAGATGCAGCAGTTGCAGCTCTGATGATGACCTGAGTTTGGAGCGAGTCCACTTCAGCAATCGTGCAAAATAAAAATCTACATGGGCCAGGAGGTTGGGAACTCAGGATCGGACAACTGAAAACAACCTTAAAAATCACAAACCCTGTGATACCAGAGCTGTTCACTCTTAAGCAGAAAAGCCTTACTGATTTCCATCTGATTTGCAGAGAAGAAGAACTGGAAAGACAAATAAAAGATTTGCCTCAAGCCTTCGGAGTCAAAGTTCTATACAAATTTCCTGTTCACATGATTAGGAAAGCACGGTGTACTACATCTCACAAAGCCAGTTGTACATTCTTGCCAACAAGGTAAAGAGGACAGTTGACTCTGGTGAAACAAAGGGTTATTTCACTTGTAACAGGACCAGCAAACCGGTGCTCAGGGATGATCCTAGTGCCAAAACCCAACAGATCTATCTGAATTTGCAAATATTGGTTTTTGGTATTTACCCCTCGTAGAAGAGTCCAAGTTGCTCACAACCTGTACCACACAGTTTGGGATGTTATGTTTCCAATTACTCTTCAGCATCACAGTGTCAGAAATCTTCAGGATGACAATGTCAAGTATCCCAGAGGACTGGATGGGGTCATACGTCACATGGATGATGTCCTGATCCATGGATCCACTCTGACAGAACATGAGTACAAGCTGTGCTGCAATGCCTACAGGAAGGATTTGCACTCAAGAGCTGACTCTTGGGCTTAGATAGATACTCCCAGTGTCAAGAATTGATCCACAGAAGATAAGAGCAATCAAGGAGTTCCCAGCTCTTTGGAATGTGTTTAAAATCCAGAGATTCATGGGTGTGCTAAATCAAGTTAGAACGTTCCTGCCCAATCAAATGGTCACTGAACGTGGAGTTTGCACATTCTCCCCGTGTCTGTGTGGGTTTCCTCTGGGTGCTCCAGTTTCCTCCCACAGTCCAAAGATGTGCGGGTTAGGTTGACTGGCCACGCTAAATTGCCCCTTAGCATTAAGGGGATTAGCAGGGCAAATGAGAGCGGTTATGGGGATAGGGTCTGAGAGGGATCGTCGTTGATGCAGGCTCACATTGAGCTGAATGGCCTCCTTCTGTACTGTGGGGATTCTATGAGCCACTATGTCAATGGTTATAAACAATACATGGTGCTGGGAGAGGTCTTTTGGAGGGGGAAAAAAAAGTGCTACTATCACCCAATAAATGTAGGATTGGGAGCCTTTTCAGAACGTTCCTGCCCAATCGAATGGTTGTCAATGAACGTGGAGTTTGCACATTTTCCCCATGCCTCTTTTCAGATACAAACGGAAAGTGCTAACCAGTTTATTATGCATCCCATTCACTGACAGACTGAACAAATATGCAGTGATCAAGAAAGAAGCATTAGCTGCTAAATGGACTTGCGAATAGTTCCTAGTCTCTATTTCAAGATGGAGACACAACACAGTGACAATCTTAATGAGTTAGCAAAAATGCTTCCACAAGTACAATGATCCAGACTGAGGATGAGGAGGTTTGATGCAAAGACAGAGGAGTACTCAAGATGGATAGAAGTCAAGCAACTGCAGGGTCTCACTCCTTGAGCAATAATTATACATCATTGAAGCAGATATTTGGCATACATGGAATCCCAGAGTTTATTCAGATAAGCGGCCAGAACCTTCCAGTCACGCACGCTGGCGGAATTTTCCAGTCCCGCCAACAACACACCCCCATGCGGGTTTAGATATGTAGTCATGGTTTTCAGCTCACTCTTTTCTCCAACTTAAAAGCTGATTAACTATCCTTCTTAAGCCTTTTTACATCATGCATTCTGATCCCAGGATTTAACTAGCCAAGCGTCACTCCAAAAGGCAATGATTTGTAAATAATGAAATCACAAGGTAGAGCACATAAACAGACCCATAGCAAAGTCTCGCTTGAGGCTACGGGCAGTCTCATTGTTGAGTTTCCCTCTGTATGTTGCTTGACAATTGATCATCTTTATCTGGTTCCTCGAGTTAGACAGCAAGCACTAAGATGCTATTTCATTGCAGCAGAGTCCAAGTGCTGTTCTCATTGATTTTCATTCACCTTTAATTTTGTGATTAGGGGCCATTAGCCAACAATCTGAAGTAGGACCCAATCCAATTTCATCCTCCCCTACCCAATAACACAAAGATCAGCTATCATGTCCCAAAGAAAAAACATTGACAGCAATTGAGCCATCATGTTTTGAAGTTAAAACAAAAGTCTCATTCCAAGCAATTTTTTAAAATTTGATTTTAAGGAAAATTGTAAGCAACTGTTTGTGCGCAATACCAAAATATTTTTAATGGTCAGAGATGCTAAGATGAAAAAAATGCTTCAAAGCTTTTAATAAACTAAGTCTAAACCAAAAGGCTATTTATGGCAAAGACTCAGTTATCCAAATTAAGGTTAATTAACCTCAATAATCAAATTAGCCTAGAGAAAAATCAAATCATTTAGCAGTCATAAGGTTGAACAGGATTAATCAAATCAGGATTTAATACTCCACACTTCATGGTTATTTAAAAAAATAGCCACAATTATTTGTACTCAAAACAAGCCAGATATTGATATAGTAACGATGGCAAAACTGTCACCCCCATTGCAGTCAGTGATTCCCAGTTCCTCCACAGGGTGCACTGTGCAGAAGTCCTCATAGGTGTCGATCTTTTAAAAGTCGCAGATCGAGACTAGAGCAAAAATGAAAGTTTGAATCAATGTAAAATTCCTTGGAAAAATAGTTGCATCTTGTTGACTGTGTGACTGGATTTTTTAAGAGTAGGGTATTAAGTTCATAATTGCTGCTGAATAACCTCTCAGGACCTGACCTAATTTCTCCATTGTGATCAATTACGTTTTAAAGTTTATAATAAAATTCATCTACTCTAAATCGCTTGAATATGACCCAAGCTTTATTGGGCAGTTTAAAAGTGTCTTATGAAAATTATTTTCTTGATTCATTCAAGGGATGTGCTTCTTTGGTTAGGCCAGCATTTATTGCCCGTTCCTCATTGTTCTTGAGGTGATGGTGGTGAGCTGCCTTCCTGAATTGTACATGTAGGCACACCCAATGCTGTTAGGGAGGGAGTTCCAGCATTTTGACCAATAGTGAAGGAATGGCAATATATTTCCAAGTAAGAAGTCTCACAACACCAGGTTAAAGTCCAACAGGTTTATTTGGTAGCAAATACCATATGCTTTCGGAGCGATGCCCCTTCGTCAGATGGAGCAGTTATCTGTTCTCCAACAGTACACAGACACAGAAATCAAGTTACAGAATACTAATTAGAATGCAAATCTCTACAGCCAGCCAGGTCTTAAAAGGTACAGATAATGTGGGTGGAGGGAACATTAAACACAGGTTAAAGAGATGTGTATTGTCTCCAGACAGAACAGCTAGTGATATTATGCAAGATCAGGGGGAAAGCTGTGGCGAGCTGTGGGGGTTACTGATAATGTGACATAAATCCAACATCCCGGTTTAGGCCATCCTCATGTGTGCGGAACTTGGCTATCAGTTTCTGCTCAGCGACTCTGCGCTGTCGTGTGTTGTGAAGGCCGCCTTGGAGAACGCTTACCTGAAGATCCAAGGCTGAATGCCCATGACTGCTGAATTCACGGTCTGAATGCCCGTGCACTGAGTTCAGCAGTCTCAGGCATTCAGCCTTGGATCTTCAGGTAAGCGTTCTCCAAGGCGGCCTTCACAACACACGACAGCGCAGAGTCACTGAGCAGAAACTGATAGCCAAGTTCCGCACACATGAGGATGGCCTAAACCGGGATGTTGGATTTATGTCACATTATCAGTAACCCCCACAGCTCGCCACAGCTTTCCCCCTGATCTTGCATAATATCACTAGCTGTTCTGTCTGGAGACAATACACATCTTTAACCTGTGTTTAATGTTCCCTCCACCCACATTATCTGTACCTTTTAAGACCTGGCTGGCTGTAGAGATTTGCATTCTAATTAGAATTCTGTAACTTGATTTCTGTGTCTGTGTACTGTTGGAGAACAGATAACTACTCCATCTGACGAAGGGGCATCGCTCCGAAAGCTTATGGTATTTGCTACCAAATAAACCTGTTGGACTTTAACCTGGTGTTGTGAGACTTCTTACTGTGCTTACCCCAGTCCAAAGCCGGCATCTCCACATCATGAATATATTTCCAAGCCAGGATAGTGAGTGGCTTGGAGGAGAACTTCCAGGTGGTGTTCCTCCCACGTATCTGTTGCTCTTCTTCTAGATGATAGAGGTTGTGGGTCTGTTAAGATGCTGGCTATGGAGCCTTGGTGAGTTTCTGCAGTGCATCTTGTAGATTGTACACTGTTACTCTGTGCGTCAAGTGGCAGGGGAAGTGGAGGTTTGCGGACAGGATGCCAATCAATTTGTTTGTCCTAGGTGATGTCAAGCTTCGAGTGTTGTTGGAGCTGCAATCACCCAAGCAAGGGGAGAGTATTCCATCACATTCTTGACTTGTACCTTGCAGATTATGGACAGGCTTTGGGAGTCACGAGGGGAATTACTTGCCACAGGATTCTGAGCCTCCGACCTGCTCTTGTCGCCACAGTATTTATATGGCTAATCCAGTTGAGCTTCTGGTCAATGGTAACCACCTAGGATGTTGATAGTGGGGGATTCAATGATGGTAATCCATTGAATGTCAAGGGGTGATGGTTAGATTCTCAGTGACTGACACTGTGTGGCACAAATGTTACTTTCCATCTGTCTGCCCAAGCCTGGATATTATCGAGGTCTAGCTGCATTTAAATATGAACTGCTGCAGTATTGGAGGAGTCACGAATGGTATTGAACATGTGCAGTCACCAGCCAATATCCCCATTCTGACCTTGTGATGGAAGCAAGGTTATTGATGAAGTACCTGAAGATGTTTGGGCCTAGGACACTACCTAGAGGAACTCCTGCAGTGATGTCCTGAAACTGAGATGATTGACCTCCAACAACTTCAACCACCTTCCTCTGTATAGGTATGACTCCAAACCATGGAAAATTCCATCCACGAGCCCCTCAATCCCCATTGACTCCAGACTTGTAGGGCTCATCAATGCTTGGGATAAATGCGGCACTGATGTCACAGGAATCACTCTCACCTCACCTCTGGATTTCAGCTGTTTTGTCCATGTTTGAACCAGGGCTGCAATGAGGTCAGGAACTGAGGGGCCCTGTCAGAACCCAAATTCAGCATCACAGAATAGGGTAATCCTGAACAAATGTCCCTTGTAGCACAGTTGATGACCCCTTCCATCATTTAACTGATGATCAAGAGCGGACTGAAGTAATTGATCAGGTTGTATTTGTCCTGCTTTTTTTGTGTACAAAACATACCTGGGCAATTTTCCACATTGCTGGTTAGATTCCAGTGTTGTGGCTGTACTGAAATAGCTTGGAATGTAACAAGTACTATAGCTGGCAGGGCTCAAACTTTGACAACATGCAGTGTGTTCAGCCATGTCTTGACATCATGTGGAGTGAATTGAATTGGCTGAAGATCATTTATCATTTGCTGCTAATGCCGTTTGACATGCAGTCCTGCATTGTAGCTTGACATCTAATTTTTAGGTATGCCTGGTGCTGTTCCTGGTATGCCCACCTGGACTCTTCACTGAGCCAGGATTGATCCCCTAGCTTGGTGGTAATGGTAGAGGAGGGGATATGTCAGGTCCGAGGTTACAAATTGTGGTTGAATACAATTCTGCTGCTGATGACCCACAGTGCTGATGTCCCAATCGCGAGTTGCTAGAACTATTGAAAGCTCTCTCATTTAGCATGGTGGTGGTGCCACACAACACAATGGGGGATATGCTCAAAATGAAATGGAATTTTGTCTCCAGAAGAACTGCGCAGTGGACACTTCTACCGATATTGTCATACAAGTGCATCAGTGGCTGACAGGTTGGTGAGGATGAGATCAAGAATGTTTTTTCCTCTTGTTGGTTCCCTATCACAAACCCAGTTTAGCAGCTATGTCATTTAGGACCCAGCCATCTAGGTCAGTAGTGGTGTTACCAACACTCTTGGTGATGGACATTGAAGTGCCCCACCCAGAAAACAATTATGTGCTATTTGCAGTGCTTCCTCTTGTGTTCAACATGATTCAGCAGCTGGGTGTGGTTATGTAATAATCGGCAGGTTTCCTTGCCATGTTTCTAAGTTTTTTTTTCTAAGTTTCTTTCTAAGGTCAGTGTTGAAGGCTCCCAGGGAAATTCCCTACAGACTGTATACCACTGTGGTGCCACCTCTGCTGGTGGGACAGGGCATTCTCAGGGGTGGTAATGATGGTGTCTGGGACATTCTCTGTAAAGCTATAATTCCATGAGTATGACAGCTTCAGGCTGTTGGCTTTATTAGTCTGTGGGACAGCTCTCCCAATTTTGGCAGAAGCCTCCCAATGTTAGTATGGAGGCAGTTGCAGGGCCAACTGGATCAAGTTTGCCATTATCATTTCCAATGCCCAAGTCCAAGTGGTCCAGCCGGTTTCATTTCTTTGAGACTTTTGGCAGTTTGATACAACTGAATTTCAGAGGGCATTTAACAAACAACTACATTGCTATGTCTGGAGGCCAGACCAGGTTAAGGATAGCAGATTTCCTTCCCTAAAAAGGAAATTAGTGAACCAGATAGATTTTAATGACAGTTAACAATGGTTGAGAGATCATTAGACTTTTAGTTCCAGATTTCTTTTATTGAATTCAGATTCTACCACCTGCTATGGAGAGATTCAAACTCGTGTTCCTACAGTATTACCCCCAAGTGTGTGGATTACTAGTTTAGCACTACACCACTGCCTCCACAATGTGGTTGGCTGCTGGTTGACAATGTTGCTGGATGCCCACAGTGAAAGCAACGTTGCAAAGGGGAAATCCATGCCACAGCCGCTTTCTTCAAAGGTCAGTGGTGAACTCTGCCATTTCATTGTGAACCACAAAATCCAGACCATTGTCTTCATAAAGTTGATGCTAAATTTAGTTATGAAGTAGGACTTCAAGACTACAATACAAAGCAGGAAAGGATGAGTTTGCTCATCACTCTTCAAATGGTAAATCCCAATTGCAGGTTAAGTTTGTGACATAAGCACGGGTATAAATGATTCCACTTAATGGCTCAGAGCTGGTCAGCATGCAACAGAGTGAAATTTTGTAACTCCTGAAAGATCAAAGGTAAAAAGGGAAATTGATTGCATGCTCATACCATCCAACACTCAGCAATCTACAAGATGAAGCAGCCTCATGAGAAGAATGAATGATGAATTCGGGCTAGGATTAGTGGCAAGAAAGGCTTGTCTGAGGATTTTTGCAAGAATACCAAGACGGTTGGCATATGTCTTTTTATCATGTTGAAAGCAGTTATTTGTCATGCCTTGACATTTCAAAAGTAATTCATCAGTTAGGGAGTCATCAAAATGTGACATTAAGGAAGTTGTTTTTGTGTAGCTAGTGAAGATGCTGAAACTCTTCACATCGAACTCAATCTCTCGTTTTCTCTTGTACCATGATCAGTTCAGGAGGATGGAATCACGTGTGAAGTAGAATCATGGATTCACATTTTTTGACAATTCTCCAATTTCCTTTCAGCCTCTCTACGCTCCAGCCCCTGACATATAAAAGGCCTTTTAACACTTCTACATCTCCTTTTCCACATATGTTCTGTATGCACAATGCTTATTGTATAGCCATGAGAAAAATATTTCAACTCTCATCATTCATTTACTCTCAAACACGCAACCTTCTCTTCATTGTCCTCTACACACCTTGATTTCTCAACTGCCTTTAATTTTGCCCTCCATTTCGTGCAAACAAAAAAAAAATCCTCCACCCCTGCCATTTTCCCAACGTATTTCCCATCTTGTGTAATTTCAGGCTGCAAACTATTCAAAGGATTTGGCTTCACCATGTCAAGCATTATTGTGCATATTCTTATAGCTGTCCTCCTATTTCAGATTTATCCTGGAGCAGAAGGGCAATCCTTCACTAAATACTTCCACCAATCTGCTTCCCCACCATATCTTTCACAGAGTACAAAAAGCCCAGAATTTCTTTGCTTCTCGGATGGGGGTCGGGGTTATTTGTGCAGCTGTTTCCACCACGCTTTCTCCTTGCTGTTACTTTCTCTCCACCATGTTCTCCACTTAGATTTCCTCCTGATTCACTCAGTCATTTTCCCTCATTTTCTCCACAATCTCACCATACTCACTTCTTCCAGGAAGCATACCTCCTTTCTAACTTGACTCTTCCCATTGTTTAGCATGAGGGCAAGGAGGGAAAGCCAAGTTTCCCTTTTCTCTGACATTGTCCCACCTCCTTTCAAACTGTACAACTACCTATCCATTTCTAAACATTAATTAAATGTTATAATCGGGGCCCATCTAACTCTACATTCCCTGTTTGAATCCCTCCAGCCCATACTATACATAATTGCAGCATTGAGACAAAGTCATGGCTGGAATTTACATGACAAGATTACATCCATGCCTTCCTCAACTTCACTAAATATAGTTGATTACACATTCCTTCTCAATGGCCCAGCTCCAGGTTAAGGTTCTAATCCTACCTTATCTGAATCTCACCAATGCATCACCGACAATAGATTCTCTGCCCAAACCTTGAACTCAAATATCTTTTGCATCCACATGGATGCTGATGTCAACTTTATTTCTCCAAAATCTCTCCTGACTCGGTGCTATCAAGTCACGCAAGGGTTTTGGACACTTCCAACTAAAATGTTAGAAGATCAAAACTATTATGAATTCCTGCCATGAACATTGTTCCTTTGCCAAAACTCCATTCCCTCTCTCCAGGCAGCTCACTCAGGTTAAGCTTCCTTCAATAAAACAAACATTTCAGTCATTCCAAGGCAGTTCAGAGGTATCAAAAATAGATTCTGAGCCAAGACTGAAAGCAAGATCATCAGATGTTTAATTGGAACAGTCATAATCAGTGCCTTGGCCACAGGTTCATGGCAGAGAATGGATAATCTATAACAAAAAATACACCGACTGACCTCACAAAGTAAACCATTCAAGGTTCGAGCAATGGAATACTTGTCATTCACCTGAACGGAAGAATCAAAAGCAACACAATCCCTATGCCACACAGATTGAATGATTCACTGAATTGGTGTTCCTGCCACTGAACTCCCCAGAAGCCCCCCCTGCATTACAATCACACAAGGGAGCTGAACATTTAGGACCTACTGGACACATTTCAGTAACTCAAGTTCATTCAACAGTCCCCCCTGCCCTGCAATAATGGACAAGAGTTGCAATTCACAAGGACACTATCACCTCAATTCTCCTCCAGGTCGCATCATTTATTCATCATTGCTTGATCATTGTGGAATTTAACACCTAACATTGCCTGTCACCACACACTCAGGGTTGGGCATTAAATATAGCCTTGCCAGTGTTACTAACATCCAATAAATAGAAAACATGAACGCGGTACAGCATGGAATGGGGAAGACGTGCCTGTTCTCTACTTTTATACACAAGGTAGACACCACTCTTGTGGTCTTAATTCTGAAACTTCATTATTGGGAATGAAGAGATGTATTCACACACACAAAAGGTAGCTAGCCCTGGCTATTCATATAAAGTAGTTATTTAGTCACAAGTAGGCTTACATTAACACTGCAATGAAGTTACTGTGAAAATCCCATAGTCGCCACACTCCGACACCTGTTCGGATATACTGAGGGAGAATTTAGCATGACTAATGCACCGAAGCAGCATGCCTTTGGACTGTGGGAAGAAACCAGAGCACCCGGAGGAAACCCACGCAGACACGGGGAGAACGTGCAGCCTCCGCACAGACAGTGACCCAAGCTGGGAATCAAACCCAGGTCCCTGGCGCTGAGGCAGCAGTGCTAACCACTGTGCCATCCCTGTATATAATTCGTAGTGGCTGGTATGGAATTAACTAAAGGATTGGAGCTAACCTATGGCCCATTTTTCATGCTGGGTAAAAAATAAGACACGAGTGAGGATGAGAGTGTTCCAGCCAATTTTCTGAATGCCAGCTATTCCTATCTCCAAAATATGCTGCCCTTCCCAAAATTAAAGGGAATGTGTGTCAAGGAGAGGAAAAGTAAAAACTATTGAAGTATTGAGGCAGTTCAGAAAAAGTACCAGAAAAAGTTGATCAAATACAAACATTTGCATACAATGCACACTCCCAATATCCTTGTGATTACTAAATATACATAAAACCAATTAATTATTTTACTGAAATTTAAATTTAAAAAAGGTCTGACCAGTATATTTTACGCTTGGAAAGCTAGCATCTCCTCGCAATTAATAAATTGCTATATGTCAGCACTAGAAACAGCAATCCAAAAAGGCTACAAACCTCAGCTATTTAACATTTATTTCCCCCATTTAAAGCTTTGTGCAAAAATAAACATCGGACGAAAACGGAAGTATTTTGAAAGAGTATATGCAAATAAATGATCTTCCAATTGGATAATATCCTTGTCTAGTGTGACACATGTCAAAGGCATATTAAAAATGCAGCTGGCATACCTTTCAGATTCACACAAGGTGCAACAGGACCTCGTATCAGTTTCAGAATCAGGCCAGTCAGAGATTCTTTATACACTAAAGCTGTGCGAATTAAATGAGATCACAGCCCCTGTGGTAGTACGAGTTTTGCTAGCAAGCAAAACAGTTGCTTTCTCCAAGAACTTTGAAACGCTTTTCACTTCCATACTATCCAACAGCGAACTTCTAGAATATCTAGCCAAGTGACCAACCTTGCACTTTAAAAAATTGTGATGGGCAACACAACTGAACCCAATCCTCAACTGACTGACACATTTTCTTGTGGGAGTTTGGATAGTTCGGAGATTGCTCTGTTTACCCACGGTATTTCTTCCTCACAAATCTGAATACAATTTACTAAAATCAGACAGGAATAAAACCTCTTCGCCAAGACTTTTTTTTAATAAATGTTTTATTGAATATTTTTCCATTTTATACAAAAATGCCACAAACTCTCAGATTGTTATAGTACAGCAGGATCATTTTCAAACAAATACAAGTAGGAAGAGAGCGAAAAAAGAAAATTTAGATTATTCATTGTATCCAGTGCCTCCATACAAGTAATAAAAGGATACATCCAAGGGTGGGGAGGAGGGGTTTAGCACTGCTGCCTCACAGCTCCAGGGACCCGGGTTCAATTCCAGCCTTGGGTGACTGTGCAAACTTCACACAGACATTCTCCCCATGTCTGCGTGGGTTTCTTCCGATTTCCTCCCACAGTCCAAAGATGTGCAGGTTAGGTGGATTGGCTATGTAAAAGTGCCCCTTCGTGTCCCAAGAGGTGTAGATTAGATGGATTAGCCATGGTAAATGTATGGGGTTACAGGGATAGGGTAAGGGGGGTAAGGGACCTTGGGCAAGATATGCTGTCGGAATCGGGCTAAATGGCCTCTTCTGCACTGTAGGGTTTCTATGATTTCTATGATAGCGGCACGGTAGCACAGTGGTTAGCACTGCTGCTTCACAGCTCCAGGGACCTGGGTTCGATTCCCGGCTTGGGTCACTGTCTGTGTGGAGTTTGCACATTCTCCTCGTGTCTGCGTGGGTTTCCTCCGGGTGCTCCGATTTCCTCCCACAGTCCAAAGATGTGCGAGTTAGGTTGATTGGCCACGCTAAAAAAATTGCCCCTTAGTGTCCTGGGATGTGTGGATTAGCGGGTAAAATATGTAGGGATATCGGGGTAGGGCCTGGGTGGGATTGTGGTCGGTGCAGACCCGATGGGCCGAATGGCCTCTTTCTGTACTGTAGGGTTTCTATAGCCATTTGTAAGGACCACCACCATTGGGTCCTTATAGAGCAGTGGTCTTCAACCAGTGTGCTGCTGGTGTGCCATAGGAACTGTCCATGCGTGGAATTTTGTTGAAAGGTAATGTAAAACAAACTGTTTCATCTATTGAATATTGTTTAAATATTTAAGCCAACCAAAACACCAACTCAATGCTCATGAAAATCATCAAATACTTTGGAGGTATCCGTCTTTTGATTCCAAAACGTGAACATTTTAAGCGCAGGTGGCCAAGGAGGGAAATTGAGATGTGTTTTTTACTAATCACCATAGAAACCAAGCAACAGCATTCCTGTGCTTTTTTATTGATAGTAAACCAAGACAAAACAAGCTAGCAGACACAGAAAAATCTTTTATATCCTCTAATCCGAGAAGAAATGGATAAGTTTGTCAAAAGAAACGATTCCTCTGCTTATTCAATTGTTGATGAAATATCTGAACCCCCCCAAAAAAAAAACAAGAAATGTTCAGAGACAGTATATTTTTTATTTGTTGATGGGATGTGGGCACCGTTGGCTGGACCAGCATTTATTGCCCATCCCCGAGGGCCTTTTGAGTGAACCACATTGTTGTGGATCTGGAGTCACATACACCAGACAAGTCCCTGAAGGATATTAATGCCGGCATCTCCACATCATGGATATCAGTGAACCAGATGGGATTTTACAACAAATCAACAATGGTTTCATGATCATCATTCGACTTTAATTCCAGATTTTTATTGAATTCAAGTTTCACAAGCTGCCACGGTGGGAAACAAACCCGGGCCCCCAGAGCATTATCCTAGGTCTTCAAATCACTAGTCCAGTTGCACTACTATGCCACTGCCTCCCCAAACAAAAATAGCAGAGAATGATTTTGATCATCAACCTTTCCATCCAAAAATGAGATGGCCAAACCTCTAAAGGCGGCCTTGCAGGTCTTACACAGAATAGAGAGGCTCACGTCAGAATGAGAATTAACTGAATAAAATGCATCAAATTAGGAAAGTAAAGATGTATCAAATCTCCAGGACCTGGACCAAGATGAGCCTCTTTGAAACAAAATTCTAAAAATACCAGCGCAGTCAGAAATCACAATACCTCCTGTAGTGCAAGAGACAACCAACTGCCTTTGACATAAAATTGTCAATTCCGGTGTGACACAAACGAAGGGCTGAAAAAAAGTTAACTCTTTATCCTTGGGATGCAAATTTCTCCACACATCCAAATAATCCACCAGTTCACAAGCCAAGGCCAATGCCTTAGCTTGCTGTGTCAGGTGGTTTCTCATAACTTGCTAGTTGATAAACTCCATTAAGATGGCAATTAAAGTTACCACCAATAGATGAATAATCGGAGGCCAGTTCAGCAAAGTCCATAAAGACCTTAGTGACAAAGTCTGGGGAATAGTTAGGGGTACCATAAACATTGATACATTCTCCCCATATGCCAGTCGCTTGACAACTACGTACCTATCCCCTTTGTCTTTCACACTGCTATCCCTCAACAGCTAGTCAAGAAAGCAGCAAACAAAAAAAAACACCTGCCCCACCCAGTCCCTCGGTTTGAGGTGTTCCCCGTCATCCAGATGAGATTCTTGCAACAGAGCTATGTCAACTTTCTCCTCTTTAAGACAAGATCTTCTTTCTTTTAATAGGGTGATGAATCCCCTACATATTCCAGGAGCAAATCTTTATAGTAGCTACGACCATTGCTTCTTCAACCACAAAAATTACAGGATATTAGTGCAAGCAAAATGGCAGTTAAACTACCATGGATTTTCATGGCACACTTGGACATGTACAAAGAAAACATCCCCCATCACTAACCACAGTGGAGGCACCGTTGATACAATGTTTCTTCCCAGGATTGTATAGTCTGTCTGTACCATAACAGGCAACTAAGCAAAGATTCTAACCCCAAAACAACTGAAATTCATAAGCCCATAAGTTCTGGCCCTACCCACTACCTTCATATTAAAGGTATTAATAATTTGCCCACCTCCCTGCAATGGTGTTATCCTTTACTTCAGTTATGATTAAAATGAGTATGTGGTGAAAGTATCCACCACTATATATACACCAGGGTTATAAGACAAAAAAAGGAAAACAACCAATCGCACAGCCCTAATATCATACAATGTACTAGTTCTTCAGCAAGTTGTAGGATGCATTCCATTAAGGATAACTGAATGCACCTGGGCGCATCAGTCTACCAGGATAACAAGCAAAAATTCACTCACAGGACTGCCTCTATCAATGTGACGACAAATCATGCAACAGGATCAATTAGGAGATGGAATTAAAGAAAATACATTACCAAGGATTGACAAAACGGCAAAATATAACCCTAAACAGGATGGTCAGTGAAATTCACCTCAGGATATCAGGATCTCACTGGATTTCTCCTATCCATGCTCATAACAAGAACAATTAAGAGATGAAATGACAGAGGATAAGGATAATAAATGTTCTTGGACTCGAGCGAAAATTCACTAGCATACTCAGTCATAGGGTCGCTCCTATCAACGTGATAAATTAGGCAACAGGATCAATTAAGAGATTCAATTCCAGGGAATATGTTCAAGGATTAACGTCAAACTGCAGAATATGACTCCAAACAGGCTAGGTGGTGGAATTTACTTCATGGCTCAGTCCACAGGATTGTCTCCGCCAATATGAAAAAGTACAGTTCAGGATCAACACAAGAAAATTACAGGGAGTACAGTTCAGGATTATCAAGGAGCTACAATCGCAATTCCGAATCATTGCCTTTAATGGATTCTAAAAGAGCCGAAGCCTCAGCACGAATGTTGGACATTTTATTCGACTCTTCAAGGATGACCCTCAGCTGGATAGCGTAGAACATGCTGAATTCCAAAAGCCTTCAAACCCTTCCTGATCACAACGGTTTTGCGTTTTTGCTGCACTGCCGCTGAGAAATCCTGGAACAACAAGTCTTCCCATCATAAAACTAAATCCCATCAAACCTGGCAACCTCCAAAATGCTCCCGCCCTCCCTGAAGCTATGGAAACCTCTAATAATAGGCTGTGGACATTGGTTATCCCTGGGCCTTGAGGATAGGATATTATATGCCCCTTCAAGCTTGATCCACCCTGCCTTCCTATTGAGGTTAAACTTGTCAATCAGCCTTCAAAAAAATTTAACCGAGAGTCTGCCTTCAACTCTCAGGAAAACCGATCACACAGATTTTCTCCCTCAGTTTTCCAAATCCAGGATACCTGACACACCATGCAGCTAATTCTCTAAGAATTGTAGCCAAGCCTCAACTGAAGTGGCATTTTCAAAATTGTGCCTTACTGAGCCTCTTGCCGGTATTCTGCAATTCACCCAAGTGAGCATTAATGTTTGGGCCCAGAGCCTGCTCACCAGCCAGTTCGCCATGTTGAGGGCCAAGCTCCACCCCCAATGCATGTGACTGCTGCAGGGTTTTCCCAACATTCTGTCATCAATACTCCCCCAAAAATGTTCCAAGGACACGGTCAATTTATCCTGAAGTGTATGCCCCATGCTATATACTGTGCATAAAGATTAAAAAATGAGTAGTGCCAGAGCTCTGCATTGCTCCAGTTACAAAGAACTCCGATTACGTCATGCAATAAATTTACATCCCTGACAGAAATAAGGTATAATGCTTTATTCAAATCAGGTAATTTGCACTCTTCGCTTTCTCTCGCCATGGAAGGAAAGTTTAAGCTATGCAGTCCAAATCCCAATGTGTGAACCTCCCTTTAAGATTTAATGGTTGAAATATTAACAATCTCAGGGACCTAGACAAAGGGTTACACATCCTTTGCCAAAACCCAGAGTGGAGGAGGTGGAAGTCATGTGACATGAACCTCAAACTGTTGAAACCTGCAATATTGCCTTGCGGTATGAAGTAGCGTCAGTGTGATATTTTTCCAACTACCTAGCAGCAGCACAGAAAAGGGGCTTGACCCAGGCAAATTACTAGACCCATCTAGATGGCTTCCTACTGGAACCTCTAAGTATTGCCTGCAAAACTGATTCATCTCATCTGGAAGTCAACAGTTAAGAAAAATGAATTATCCAGCATCAGTTTGAAGCCTGTCAACTTGAGAAGGAATATTTCATTGAATTTTGATTCTGGACTTTGAACACAGTGCAACAATAAGTCTTTGCTCTGCAAATCTCTCTATATACCACTCTAACTGTATGAGTGCACAGGGACTATGTAGTAACCTTTCCTCTCATGGTGTAAATAAACTAACCTTCAGGATCCTATTGAGAGTTTGCTGTGGGATTATCAATAGAAAAACTGGATCACACCAAAATTGAGGGATTGGTAGATGCGCCACTTCTTAAAGAGAGGGAAGTAAATCAAAATACCTGTTTACAGGCAGCAAGAAGAGAAAATTAAAGCTGTGTAAATTAACGTGCTGCTTGTCTTTTTTTGCTTTATTTTAAAAACTGGCACAATTACACCCGATATGCTCCCCCCCCTCTCACGTGACTGGCACTGGAGATCAGCGTACATAAACCATTGCCATCTTTCACCAGAACATCTCTCAAAGCATTACATGTTCAGAAATTCATTGGAAATGTTCTTAGCTGCAGTGTGTTCAAGATCGAACCTCATATACATCAATCAAAATTGGAAAGGACTGACAAATAAATACACAAAAGAATTTTAATACAAGAATTAAATTAAAGGAAAAAAAATTATACAAGAGAAATAGTCAAAGATAGGAATGCTTGCATAACCCGTAAGATTTTAAAAAGGAAGTAAAGAAATTTCCTGGCTTTCCTCAACTATTTATTCACTCATCAATTGTTCTTCCTTTCCTTCAGGAATGAGATTGTATTCTACAGAAATAAATACTGCTTTACATTAAAGCCTCAAACATCAACATCTGGAAAGTTGTGCAATTTAACACTGGTACAACTCTAACTTGTTAAAGTAGTTTCTCCCACACCATGTTACTATCCTCAGCTAGGAAAGTGAAATAAATTGTTCAGCCTTTCAACAGGAGCAAACAAACAGAAACTTCTCCTAGATTACTCTTCCCTTCTTGCCAGAGAAAACCAGATTGGAAGCATTTGTTTAATGTGAAAGAGGCCAAAGGCGTCAGAGGTTTTTTTCCATTTGTAGGTCCAATATGGCCAGAGAAGGCAAGGCACGTTAGAGTTGAGGTATGGGAGAAGATGCAAGCTTGGAGGAAATCACAGGGGTAGGTTGGGGAGATTTGGAGAATAGAATTATACATTCAAACATGGGAGGGAGTTGAGCAATTAAAGTGAGCCAGAGTAGATCAATCAGGATCAACAAAAGCAATGGGTAAATGAAATAGTTTTGGTCAGGACATGAATGCCCGTATTTTGGACATTAACATTTATAGAAAGTGGAAGATCAAAAAACAAAGGACATTAAAAAACTTAAACCGTTAGACAACTAAACCACAGATGAGAGTTTGGGCTAAGTGGGGATGGAGATCAGAGGCAGATAATGCAGCTGTACTGAAAGCAGTCAATTTGGTGATATATGTGGTTGGTAACTTGGTTAGATTGAAAGGACTCCCAAGATCAGTTATGGTTTGATTTAGCTGATCAGAAAAAGGGATCGAGTCGACGACAAGACAATCAACATTGTTCAGCTGAGAAATTTGGTCTCAAACTACTAACAGTCTGATTAAACAGAGGAAGTGTAGGTCAAGGGAAGCAAAGGGTCATCAACACAAATTAGAAAATGCCCTTTGCCTACGGATGGCGTTACCAAAGGGTAAACGACATGCAGATCTTTTGAAAAATTGAACAGCTTGTGCCCAAGTCAGGAGGATAGCCTCCAGGCCATTTAGTCCACCCAGGTTATCCTTTTATAGAAATCAATGGTCTCCCCATCACAGCATGCAACTGCTTCAAGTAATTCAGATTTTGCCTTCCTAATCTTATCTTGTATAAGCACTTCTTATCTCCAGTCTTTAACTAATGCTTTATTGATATGCACCTTTGCCTCCTTTCCAATAGCCATAATTTTATCTTCAAATAGAACAAAGTAAGCTTTTCTACTCCATCAAGTATTGTGCATGCCTTTGTTCATCTACCTGCAATGCTAAGAATCAGAAAATCCCGACAGTGCAGAATGATGCTATTCGGCCAATCGAGTATGTGCCAACTCTCAGAACATTTTGCCCAGGCCCACCCCTCACTCTATCCCCATAACCCCATGCATTTACCCCATTAATCTGCCTAACCTACAAATCTTAGGACACAAAGGGGCAATTTAGCATGGCCAATACACATAACCTGCACAGCTTTGGAGTCCAATGTTTTCGCCCCCTGCATTAATTAAATTTCCTTGAAATTTCAAACATGTTCCATCACAGTTACCATGAGAACATAAGAATTTGCATCTTCTTAGCAAGGAAGTGGCCATTTACTGGACAGGGCTACAAAAATGTGCATTTGATAACAGTGCAACTTATAAAAGGCATGATGGCATAATGCCTAAACATGAATATACCAAGCTGCTCAAATATTTCTGTACAAGAATGATTGGAAAATTGGAAGGAAGTGATAATCATCTATTCCATTCCTAATTCATCATTATGGCTGTTGTGCAGAGATTACAGAGAATTATAATATTTACTTTGAGATAAGCAGCAACATTCAATTGCTGCCACCCTACTGACCCCAATTATTTTTTATTTGCATGTTACATCTAGCAGCATGTGCATGTACAAATATTCTATGATTTCAGATACAGAATCTAGCAAGACCAGCCCAACCCACAGAAACAGTCACTTTGCTGTGTGTATTCTGTGAATACTTGTTGCACTTGAGGTAATATGAGTCAGAGTTGAACAATGAAACATCTCCACTTTTGCTGCAGAATATCACCAAATCGTGCCATGATCCTAATTCAACAGCTTCTAGATTGCAGTCAAGGATTGCCATCACAAAATTAGAAATAGTTGAGCTCTTGGCAACAAATTGTTTTGTATTTACATATTCCACCTTGGCAAGACCTTAATTTCAGTACTGAAAAATCTTGTGTTTCTTACTTCAATATGTTTGTGCATACTTTGCAATACACGTAAAACAATGAATTAGAAGTGTTTGGCATAGGATGGGCAGTATCACTTACGAAAGTTTGAAAATTAGGTTAACTGAAATCATTAAATCCATAACATCCTACCATAGATAAATGTCAATGGTTTAATCCATCAAACATTCCTTAATGGTTAACATTTAAACTTAATACCTTTCATATAATTCAATTGATCCTAATAAAAATGTACAGATTTTGCAACCTACGAGCCTTTGAACCAAGTTCCAAATCTGGATGGCTTGTTTTTTCTGAAACTAGTGTCAAGAGCTTAAAAAATATTTAAGAATGGGATATAAAGATTAAAGAAGTTTGGATTAAATAAAGTTTGAAGAATGGGATGAAATAGGAATTGTGCAGCGCAGCTATCTGAAGGGGTTTGATATGCAAATTAGCTGAGAAGCAAGGTAAATGGATAGTTACTTACGTAAAGTGGGGATCAATAGAATTTTAGGTGTTAAAGTTGCAGAAGAGGGGAGTTCAAAATGGAGACATGAGGATAAAGTTCACATGAACGTGTAAAAACCTGGCTTCCAAAGCGGTTTGTTTAAATCAAAGAGATCAAAATGGAAAAATGTTATATCAGCAGCTGTGCAGAAAGGAGAAAGGAGAGAAGCAGTTATCACAATAACACCCAGCCGTAAAGCAGAATTTTAAAGCTGATTTGAAAACCTCAGAAAAACTACATTGAACTGAAAGAGGTTTCCTAAATGTAAAGATAATTGAGAGTTGTAACTATTTGCTGGATTTAGCTCCTATTGTATAGGATAATTATTTTGAGACAAGGGACATTTCTCAAGAGTTCAGGACATAGCTGGATGGGGAATGGAGTTAATTCCAGAATATATTGTGTGTGTAGCCACTGTTATAGTTAGGTGCATCTTTGTTTTGTATTGTGGCTTTCCTTGTTGTGTTTTATACCTGTTAATAAACTTGCTTTTGAGAAGTTACAACAATACTGAACCTTTTCCTCACTGGTTTGCATTATCTGTCCTCATTTTATACCAAATGGAAAAAAAAACTTAAGAATTGGTATTCCAGGTTATCCTTCCAGGTTTTAGAGTATCCTTGCATCTAACATCAAGGGGCTCTTAACACAAGGATTTGGCAATTTGGTTAAAGCTCAATTAGTTTTGCATAACTCAGAACAGTTGCAAGTTTAATTTTCACTTAAGCTTCTGAGTCAGTGTACTGCAAAGGCATTAGTCATCCCATCAACAATGCAAGTGACTGGAATGCCAGACTGAAACCTGCTAGTAGTTTCAGTGCACAACAGTTTCAGAATTCAAAGCACACGATTTCACAATCTACAGAATTTTAAAACCCAAATTTAAGATGCAAGTTACAATTCTTGATTTATTTTATTCTTTTCACCTAGGTTTGAATTTTCAAAAAAAATGTCAAATAAGGTCCAGAGGACAGCCAACTTTACATTACTACAATGCTTCCAGTAAAACCAAGGTAATACTTTCCAAACATAACCATAGCACTATAAAAACATGTTTACTCACCAGGATTACTCAAATGTGAGCATCTCAGTTCTAAATGGCTGACACCTTATTCAAAGACCGTGATCTCTAGTTCGGGACACCAACTAGGGGAAGCATCCACCATCAGGTTCCATAAAGATTTGTATACTTCAGCAAGATCACCTCAAATTTAAAGACTACAAGCCTAAACTGCTCAATCACTCATGGGGCAATCCCCTCATTCCACATTGCAATCCCTTCAAAGACAAGCATGTCCTTCCTTGGTAAAGAGACCAAAACTGCATACAGCATAATTCCATTATTGCAGTAGCTCAGTTCCTGGACAGGAATTTTCAGCTGCTAAGTAACATTCACATCACACAAGTGGCTGACAATAACCATCTCCAAAAAAAATGAATCTAACCATCTCCCCTTACCACTCAATGGCATTACCATTGACCAGAAGCTGGATCACATAAATACAGTGGCTACCAAAGCAGGTCAGTGGTTGGGAATTCTGCAGTAAGCAACTCATTTCCTGACATCTCAAAGCTAGCCAATCATCTACAAGGCACCATTTAAGGATCTAGTAGAATACTCAGCACTTCAACTGGATCAGTGCAGCTCTAACACAAGCCAGGACAAAGTAGTCTGTGTGATTAGACCCTACCTACCAATTTCAACATTCGCTTCTTCCACCACCTGCACAGTGGCAGCACTATATGCCATCTTCAAGATGTACTGCCATACTTGCCAAGCCTCCTTCAACAGCACCTTCTAAACCTACAACCTCTACACGAGCAAGGGCAGCAGGCACATGGGAACACCATCACATACCATCTGGACAAGTTATATTGTCATTCCTTCACTTGTCACTCGGTCAAAAAGCCTGGAACTCCCATCCTAACAGAACAGATTAGATGGACTGTAGCAGTTCACCACCATTTTCAAGGTAATTAGGGTTACCAACAATGCACAACCCAAAAAAATAAATTTAAAAAGTTCCAACTTCTTTTTGGTGGTATTGGTCAAAAAGAATATCTGGAGAACTTCCTAATGGCTTTCAAATATAGCCAGGAGATATTTAACACCCAGCTGAAAAGACAGAAAGGACCTCAGTTTAAGAAGGTACCTACAATATTACTACATTACGCATCTTTTCAAATTTAAAATTGTTTTGAAACAGATAAAGAATGGTTAAAATCGTGGTTAAAATAGCCTTACAGCTTACCCGAAGAATGAAACAGTTTCACTTTCCAAAAAAATTACAAATGGTGTTAGTTTCACAGCTAATAATCCTAATTTACGCACAGCCGATGTGAGATTTGGAGAAGTATTGGAAATAAAGTTGACACACCGTGCCTTTACAAAAGGGCAATCCTTTCTAAAAGCAGAACATGTTATTTTAGTGTCAATTCTCCCGTTTCCTGTATGAACTGACTATTAACTTCTGCGCATTTCGACTGTAAACATACAAGTTACATGTGTTAATGTCACTTTCAAGCAAGTTAGTCAAAACTAGTTTTCACATTGTGTTGCTCCCGTCAATGTTAACCCACAAGCCTATAAATGCGTGCTAACTTGCCCCGAACACTATCAGCGTTACCACTTTCCATGAACAAGCACAGTTTGACTCACCAATACAAACCTCATCAGAAAAAAACTTGCAGCTGCAGATAATACATCAGAAACTTTTAAACTGGTTCCTACGTTAAACATTTACCTTCTCAATAGCAGCGTGCAACGTTGAGTTTGTCAAGAGGGTGTTTAAGCAAAGAAAATCTGAGTGCGCTAAGCAAGGGCTCACCAAGCTGCAGTCCCCACCCTACAGACTAATTAGCACAGAATTCCTCTGACACTCACACCCAAACAGGAAAGGTCGCATGCAAAAAATGAAATGGATTCTGGGCTGGATTCTGCACCCAATGCCTGATCCCGAAACAAGCTCGGGTAAATGAGCATTCCTAAAATAGTGAAACAGCATTTAGACAATGGACCTGCAAATGGTTTATCTCCGAGTTTAAAAAAATCCCATCAAGTCCTTTTTCAATCCCACATTGATTTATTTCAGTTTTTTTTCCACACGTTGTTTCACAGCCAACGATTATTGAAACCAATCATTTGGTTTGATATTCTTTTCCCGATGGGTTGTTACGGATCAATTCGATCCGCCTTGCTTTTCCAAGAGTTGAATCTCAAAAGACCTGTTGTTACATTCCTCCAAATGTTTCCATGATCATTAAAATAAAAGGGCTTTCAACCTACGAACGAGAGCATCTTCCTCGTTTGCGGTTAAATGCGCTCCCAGCTCGTTTTACCAGAAAGTGCCAATTCCCACTTTATTCTGCTCCAACAGTCTGCCTCCTGAATACAACATCTTTACTGTAAACAACAGCCCAAAGCGTTTCACAGATGGATGTAAAGGACAAAGACACCCCCCCCCCCCCCCCCCCGGACACACAGTGGATTCCTTTTTTTTACATGATAGACGGGTTCTAGATATTGGCCTTTGCCAATATCCCATATAACCGAAAAGTGTAACCCTTCGATTGTCCATTGCCCTGGTCTCCTCACTGCCGTGAGCCTCACCACTTGACACAACCCAGATTAGGAACTGAGTCGGACTTCAACCCTTGACCATGACCGGTTTGAAATGCCAACGCTGCACAGAGTAGTTGGGCAGCGTCTAAGAAATTGTACTCCATTAGGAGGACTTTCAGAAAAAGAGAGATTGTTTAAAAACGATATGTTAAAAAGTAAAACGAAAACAGAAAATGCTGGAAATAACAGTTCTGACAGTATATTTGGAGGCAGTGTGCACACAGGCCTGAAACGTTGTGTTCTTCTCTCCACACATGTTGTCAGCCCTGCTGAGTATTTCCAGATTTTTCTGGTTTTACTTCAGATTTCCAGTATTTTGCTTTAATGTTAAAAAGTAAACACTGCTAGCATTATTGTGGAGAAAAGGAAACAGGTTATTAAGATCAATATTCAAGTGAGCATTAGTGAAAGTCACAATGTATCACTTACACATTCACTGTTACATTATTAGAGAAAGTAAGGCTGGAGGAGCTTATTTAACTCCCACAGACATGATTAACATCTCCACTAGATTGTGGGTTCTGGCATCTGGATAGCTACATGGATAGCAATGTGGAATGACATTTACTCCAATCAGTAGAATGGAGAAAATGGAATTTAATGATTTGTGAATTAAATAAACAAAAGTTCACAATGAGTGAATTCACCACAGGAATGGTCTTTCATTCTCTAAACCTTCTTGGCTCCACACCATCACAATAGTGACTATCCCCAGTTGGCTGCTCCAATGCTAATACTGAAGCCCCAGTTTTAACCTGTGCTTCAGGGTGGTGTGGTTGAGAGAGAAGTGCCTTCAGCAAAACCAACATGAAGCCTAGAAGAATTTTACTCCCCAATTTAATTTGAAATACAGAATACTGGAAGGCCTAGATAGAGTGGACATAGAACATAGAACAGTACAGCACAGAACAGGCCCTTCGGCCCACGATGTTGTGCCGAGCTTCATCTGAAACCAAGATCAAGCTATCCCACTCCCTATCATCCTGGTGCGCTCCATGTGCCTATCCAATAACCGCTTAAATGTTCCTAAAGTGTCTGACTCCACTATCACTGCAGGCAGTCCATTCCACACCCCAACCACTCCCTGTGTAAAGAACCTACCTCTGATATCCTTCCTATATCTCCCACCACGAACCCTATCATTATGCCCCCTTGTAATAGCTCCATCCACCCGAGGAAATAGTCTTTGAACGTTCACTCTATCTATCCCCTTCATCATTTTATAAACCTCTATTAAGTCTCCCCTCAACCTCCTCCGCTCCAAGAGAACAGCCCCAGCTCCCTCAACCTTTCCTCATAAGACCTACCCTCCAAACCAGGCAGCATCCTGGTAAATCTCCTCTGCACACCCTCCAGCGCTTCCACATCCCTCCTATAGTGAGGTGACCAGAACTGCACACAATATTCCAAATGTGGTCTCACCAAGGTCCTGTACAGTGGCAGCTTAACCCCACGGCTCTTAAACTCCAACCCCCTGTTGATAAAAGCTAACACACTATAGGCCTTCTTCACAGCTCTATCCACTTGAGTGGCAACCTTTAGAGATCTGTGGATATGGACCCCAAGATCTCTCTGTTCCTCCACAGTCTTCAGAACCCTACCTTTGACCCTGTAATCCACATTTAAATTAGTCCTACCAAAATGAATCACCTCACATTTATCAGGGTTAAACTCCATTTGCCATTTTTCAGCCCAGCTTTGCATCCTATCTATGTCTCTTTGCAACCTACAACAGCCCACCACCTCATCCACTACTCCACCAATCTTGGTGTCATCAGCAAATTTACTGATCCACCCTTCAGCCCCCTCCTCTAAGTCATTAATAAAAATCACAAAGAGCAGAGGACCAAGCACTGATCCCTGTGGCACTCCGCTAGCAACCTGCCTCCAATCCAAAAATTTTCCATCGACCACCACCCTCTGTCTTCAATCAGACAGCCAGTTACCTATCCAATCGGCCAACTTTCCCTCTATCCCACACCTCCTCACTTTCATCATAAGCCGACCATGGGGGACCTTATCAAACGCCTTACTAAAATCCATGTATATGACATCAACTGCCCTACCTTCATCAACACACTCAGTTACCTCCTCAAAAAATTCTATCAAATTTGTGAGGCACGACTTGCCCTTCACGAATCCGTGCTGACTATCCCGGATTAATCCGCATCTTTCTAAATGGTCGTAAATCCCATCCCTAAGGACCTTTTCCATCAATTTACCAACCACCGAAGTAAGACTAACCGGTCTATAATTACCAGGGTCATTTCTATTCCCTTTCTTAAACAGAGGAACAACATTCGCCATTCTCCAGTCCTCTGGCACCATCCCCGTGGACAGCGAGGACCCAAAGATCAAAGCCAAAGGCTCTGCAATCTCATCCCTTGCCTCCCAAAGAATCCTAGGATACATTTCATCAGGCCCAGGGGACTTATCGACCTTCAGTTTATTCAAAACTGCCAGGACATCCTCCCTCCGAACATCTATTTCCTCCAGCCTATTAGCCTGTAACACCTTCTCTTCCTCAAAAACATGGCCCCTCTCCTTGGTGAACACTGAAGAAAAGTATTCATTTATCACCTCGCCTATCTTTACTGACTCCATACACAAGTTCCCACTACTGTCCTTGACCGGCCCTAACCTCTCCCTGGTCATTCTTTTATTCCTCACATAAGAGTAAAAGGGGGAACATGGGGAAGATGTTTCCATTAGTCGGAGAGACTAAGATCCGAGGGCACAGCCTCAGAGTAAAGGAACGACCTTTTAAAACTGGGAGATGGGGGTAATTGTGACAGAGGGTGTCCAAGATTGGAGTCAGGAAAAGCACTCTTATGCCTCTGACTCCAAAAGGAAACCTTAAAATAATATTTAACTAAACTAGGCAAATTCTGGCCACACGTCTTGATGTTGCTCTGGAAATGTGCCAATTTGTTATATGGCAAGGCTGTAAACATGGTAGGAACATGACGTTCAGTGGCAACCTACCATTTTAATACCCTCCACAAACCTTTGTACTGGGCAGGCAGGGTAAAAATTGGGGTTGTAATGTCACCTGACCTCAATTTCTGTAGCTAAAACTTCAGATTGATATAAAAAGATATGTAAAGAAATCTGACATGTCACTGAGCTGCATGCCAGAATGGCTCATGTGCCATTTTCAGTCAATTAGCTGATTTCGACTGGAGTAGCAGTAGGTGAAAATAACAAATGGGAGCAGGAGTAGGTCACTTGGTCTCTCAAGCCTGCCCTACCACTCAATATGATCACAGCTGATCTGATTGTGTCCTTAACTCCACTTTCTTACCTGCCTGCAAGGATATGGCTGCCTGCCATATCCCTTGACACTCTTGAAACCCAAAATTATTTTTAAAATCAGCCTTGGATGTATTCAGCCACCACTGTCCACTGGGGAAGAGAATTCCAAATGCTAATGACTCTGAGAGAAAAAGTTCTTCCTCATCTCCATCTTAAATGGGAGACCCCCTTATTTTTTTTAATTGTGCCCCCTAGTTTGAGATTCTCCTCAAAGAGGATACACCCTCTCAGCATCTATTCTCTCAAGTCTCCTTAGCATCTTGTGTTTCAACAAGATCATCTCTCATTCTTTGAAACTTCAGTGAGTATAGACCCAACCTGCTCAACCTCTCATAAAACAAGGCCCTCATCCCAGGAATCAGCCTAGTGAACCTTCTCTGAACTGTTTCCAATGCAAGTATGTCTGTCTTTAAGTAAGATGACCAAAACTGTACAAGCAATGCACTTTCCTACTTTTTATACTCCATACTCCTTGCAATAAAGGCCAACATTTCATTTGCCCTTCCAATTACGAGGTGCATCTCCAACCTGACGTTTTTGTGATTTATGTCCAAGGACAAGGAGATCCCTCTGTACTGCAGCATTCTGTAGTCTCTCTCCATTTAAATAATATTCGGCTTCTATATTTTTCCTGCCAAAATGGACAATCTAACATTTCCCCCCATTAAACTTATTCTGTCAATTTTCTGCCTACTCATTTAACCAAGCTGTATCTCTTTGCTGACTCTTTGTATCCTCCTCACACTTGCTTTCCTACCAATCTTCATATCATCAGCAAATTTGGCTACAATAAGTCTGCCCCTTCATCCAAGGCATTACTATAAATCATAAGTAGGTTTACTGTTAGTTAGCCAAGTGTACCACAGTTCAACTCAGCATCTTACCGCTGGATAGGAAAATGTTCTATGTGTGTATGTGGAAGGTGGGTGAGGGCAGGGTTGATATAGCTGTGTGTTCCTGAGAGTTTAATGGCCTGTCCAGCATAGCCACCTGACAAAATATAAGAGGGCAAACAGCACTGATGAACAGTGCAGCAGTTAAAAGCAATGCCTTCAGAGGGAAGTGGACAAAAGGGGAAAAATAAGACCATTTTTGTATTAGGCCTTTTCGTTAAAAGTCCATGGGTGGGATTTTTTGACCTCACTCGCCCTGAAACCGGAAAACCCCACCCGAGGTCAACGGACCTTTCCAGGGTCTGCCCCTCGCCTGCTCCGATTCCCGTGGCGAGTGGGACAGTAAAATTCACTCCCATATGTCAAACATAATGTTAAGTACTAATTTATATTAAAAACTAATACCATAACTTCACATTATAATTGTGCATTGGCATCAAATGATACCTGTGTCGCATTTTAAAGAAGTAGATATACTCCACCCCCATGTGATGAAAGCAAAACATTCTCCTTCCGCAATCAGAGACCTAATGAGTTATGGTTGCAATGCAGAACAAACAATCAGATGAAAGCTTTGCTTAGTAATATGAAATCTGTAATTATGCCACTTCATTCTACTTGCCAGAACTTGTAATCCTCATTAATATCAAACTATTCTTGAGAAATATAAGCTTCACTTTTGCTCTTTATAAAGACATACAAAAGTCCATATAAGAATTTTAAAATCCATTCATGGGATGTGGCCATTTCTGGCAAGACCAGCATTTATTACCTATCTCTAACTGCCCTTGAGAAGGTGGTGGTGAGCCATTTTCTTCAACTACTCCAGTCTGACTATTGTAGGTACTGTTAGAAAGGGAGTTCCAGGATTTTGAGCCAGCAGCAGTGTAATGGTACACTTTTAGGGAGACATCATTAGTAGTACTAAAAGGAATTTCTTAATAAGTGATCTTCAAGAGCTGCATGTTCACAGCTAACTCCAAAGTACCTCTGCACTAGGAGAACTCCTCCCCTGGGGTGATTCCATGCTCTGAGTCCCAATTGGTCACCCAGACCAGGTGACCCTTACTCTGTTGCGTTGCCCTAAAAGGGACAATCACCACAAGCAGTGAAGGATCAGCAATATATTTCCAATTCAGAGTGGTATGCAGCCAGGAAGATAACTTGCAGATGGTGGTGTTCCCATTTGCCTGTTGCCCTTGTTATTCTAGGTGGCAAAGGTGACAGGTTTGCAAAGTACTATTGAAGGAAACTTGGTGAGTTGCTGCAGTGCATCTTGTAATTAGTACACATTGTAGCCATGATGCATCAGTGGACGTAGGAGTGAACATTTAGGGTAGTGGATGGGATACCAATTATCCGGCTGCTTTGTCTTCGAGGCTGAGAGTTGTTTTTGAGTGTTGCTGGAATGGCAATCATTCAGACAAGTGGAGAGCATTCCACAACACTCGCTGAGGCCGTAAACCTGAGATTAATTGTCATCACTCAACCAGTCTCTTGAACTAACTCAGCACAGACCAGAAATCAAGCCTTGGATTTTCCTAGTCTGCATCATTCAATTACTCACTGGATAAGTCTTTTAGGCCAGTTGGGTGTGATTCATCTCTTTTTTAAAAATCTAAGATTGGCCCTGTGAATTCACTGAAGCACTACTGGATTTCTGCTGTAATTCTAGCAGGATGTTCCCAGAATTTGCAGGGAATGGGGAAAATGACTATGGCATTTTCCTGGGGTTCTACCAGTCTCCCACGATTGTTACTGTTGGGAAACCAGAAGTTGTCTAGTGGATTTTGAAAGCTTTTTTGTCAATCTGTTTTAAAATGTACAGCAAATGATAAATGTGTACAAACCTTCCAGAATCCAACCTTTTATTTCCCTTCTTTACTTTTTTTCTGAATTTATGGTGATTCATGGGATACCACTCAGACAAGTGATTACTCTTTAAGAGTAAGTCTAGACAGTATTCAACAGTGAGATCACAGACAAGTCGAGCTATGTCCACGTGGTTCATCAGTTTTACTGAAAGATTGTCACTTGAAATGTGCCTGACAGGCTGATAGTCAAAATTTGAATTGGAAACAGAAAATGCTGGAAACGAAGTTGGATTGTCAAGTGATACAAAAAGCCTCGCCACTGGAGTCTTTTCAGTTTAACCTAGTTCAATCTAAACAAAACAAGAATTGGATATGTTAACTATTTAAAGTTCATACTCAGTTTCATCCTTTAGGGTTCTCACATCTTCCTTGAAGCCCTCTTAAGATAATAGTCCAGGAAGAATTTCTTGCTGCTGTGTTCAACATCTGCAGGGATGGTTATTCCTCTTCCCCTCTGTCAACCCTCTCTTAATTGGACCTCTTAAACCTCCTGCAATATTCCCAAAAATATTCTTTCTTTTATCACTTCAAATTATCTTTGTTTAGGGCCATGCCCAATTTAATCTGTGAAAGCTAATCTTATGGCCTGAAGTTCGGCCAAAGTGACTTTGATGGTTATTGACAAAGCATAGGGGCGGCACGGTAGCACAGTGGTTAGCACTGCTGCTTCACAGCTCCAGGGTCCCAGGTTCGATTCCCGGCTCGGGTCACTGTCTGTGTGGAGTTTGCACATTCTCCTCGTGTCTGCGTGGGTTTTCTCCGGGTGCTCCGGTTTCCTCCCACAGTCCAAAGATGTGCGGGTTAGGTTGATTGGCCAGGTTAAAAATTGCCCCTTAGTGTCCTGGGATGCGTAGGTTAAAGGGATTAGCGGGTAAAATATGTGGGGGTAGGGCCTGGGTGGGATTGTGGTCGGTGCAGACTCGATGGGCCGAATGGCCTCCTTCTGCACTGTAGGGTTTCTATGATTCTATGATAATGATCAGTGTTGTGAAGTGTGTTGAGGGCACAGTAATGAGGGAACAGATATTTGTGACCATCTGCTTGGAAAGTTGCAGTCTCCAAAGGCACTGGGTCTCAATCATCTCCAGGTAGCTCCATCATTGCATAGATCCTGTGTGGAGGGTATGGCTTCCATGTCCTTTCTGCCCCTTGTTCCTTTCCCTGTCTTTCTGATGTCCAGGGTTCCATGCCTCCTGCAAAAGGGTTGTCCTTGACACTGGTAGAAAAATATGACCATCGTGCCCCTTGCTACTGCTGTCCTCTTTGTGATCAGCTAGTTGTCTAATTGTCCTTCACAGCCTTCCTGTGGGCAGTTCAAATGTAAATAGCACAGCGGACAGTCACAGAATGAAGGCATCATAGCTGCTGCCAGGATATCGGGCATTAACCTATATGATTTGATGCCTATAGTCACAGATCAGCTGGACATTGAGGGGGTGAAATCTCTTTTGGTTGTATTTCATCTCATAATTGAATGCAGTGCCTAAAAAGCAATGTGCATGCAGTCAATTGCATCTTGCAACATGAAGAAGTCTGCAATCCTAGCACTGCCTACTGGCCTTTAGCAAGACAGAGTAAGATGTTAGCTTTCTTTGAATAAAAGTCTCAGTGAACTTCCTTGTCCAGCAGTAGACAGCAAACAATGAGATGTTGCAAATACCTCCAGCACCAGCCTGGAAGGATCTTAATGTATGAAAGTTCATTGCCATAGTCATCCTCGTGAACATTGGAAATGCCCTATGCTGAGGTTACAATTGTGGTTGCAGCAGGTGGAAGAATTCTGTGAGGAGTTCCTTATGAAGTGTAGACATCTTTCAATGTTCTTCACTGAGGTTCAGGTAAGAGAGTTGCTCCCTGAACACCCTGCAGTGATATGTCTTCCATCTAAGCTCCCTTCCCCCAGCTCTCCTAGCAGTGCTCTCCATGTCTTCATTGATTCTGTAACAAGTCTCACAACGCC
Organism: Mustelus asterias; assembly: GCF_964213995.1. Lineage (NCBI taxonomy): Eukaryota > Metazoa > Chordata > Chondrichthyes > Carcharhiniformes > Triakidae > Mustelus > Mustelus asterias. The sequence continues at coordinate 66,989,831 of NC_135810.1, read as the reverse complement.
AGTTTAAAGTCCAACAGGTTTATTTGAAATCACAAGCTTTTGGAGTGCTGCTCGTTCATCAGGTGAATGAAGGAGCAGTGCTCCGAAAGCTTGTGATTCCAAATAAACCTGTTGGACTTTAACCTGGTGTTGTGAGACTTCTTACTGTGCTCACCCCAGTCCAATGCCAGCATCTCCATCTCATGGCTTCCATTGATTCTACAAGTCTTGCTGTAATCCAAGGGAAATTCCTGCCAGAACATCCATGTGGTTTGTGCAGAAGTCTTGAAGGAAAGGAAATGTCCTCCAGTACTTGCCACCTCCCTGAAGATTTTAGCAACCTTAAACAACTATAGAAAGGACCAGCCACTTGTAGAATCAAGGCAACAACCAGTAGAAAATCAACAACTAATGTATAGCTACGTGATGATGCCTTTAAATAGCACTGATGAGTGATACTTCCTGCTACTGATTCAGCTGCCCAAGCTTAAGAAAAGGAATTAGCTGAAGTGTTGAACTCCAAAATGCTGGCATCAAATCAGCACTGCATACTCACTGGCATCAGGATTTACCTGCTTCACATATTTCCATCGCATACTCACTGCATGTGCACTAATACCTTCACCAGTATGGCACCAACATCACTCAACACCTAAAGAATGTACACTTTCTGTAGTTGCCATTTTGGACTTCTGTGGATTTCCAAAAGCAGATACTACAGATTTTGAATTTAGTGTCTGTTAATCTTTTGAAATATTTTGCAATGCCTTGGCAATGAAACATACCCACGAATCAACAGAAACTCAATGTCCTTTGATGCTTAAAGGTAGAATATTTAGGGTGGCCTGAATAGCTGGTGTCTAGAATATTCTCAAAAAATTGTTTTCATGATTTGACCAGCTTCAGAGACCATTGCTGTTTCATGTTGTGATGCCATGAATGAGCTTTTACACTTTTAGTGGATTCCCTTTCAGCTCATTAGAAACAAAAGATTAGTAACAATCTAGGTGAAATTTACTCCACAAGGATTGATGGGTTGAAAGTGCATGGAAATGCAAACATTTTAAAATTATCAAACCTGGTTGAATTTAATTAAATATTCATAGAACTTTATTTTTAATATAGAGAAAATATATTTGTGACTTTTCGCATAATATCTGAAGCTTGCTAGGAATGTCTCAGTATGGCTAAAGTTCTGTGAGGGGATGGACTATTGGGCAATAATAAGGTTGTTGAAACTCTGCATTATGGTCCTTTCAATCTTATTGCTCAGCATGGTGCTGTGATCTGTGCAACATGATCTGTGCAACCCCAGTCAAAGTTTTTTTATGGACACTATGCCTGAACTAAGGATCTCGACTAAGGGACAAGGGGAAAGCTCCATTTCAGATTGTCCAGGAAGGGTTTATAGAGTCAGTGTAGTCGGCATATTGGTCAGATTATTGTGCATCATTACATGGTTTAACATTGTGGACTCCTCAACAGATACCACAGATTTTCAAGGCTGCTTGGCACACCATCAAATGAGTAATGATAAGTTATTTGTAGTTCGAAGGCTCAGCAACTGAAGAAAATCTTGAGCTAGCTCTCTGATAAGCAAGTTGCACCTGCTGAACTGTCAATTCCAGTTTTTATCTGGTCAGTCACCATTCTGGTGATTCACCATTGCACCCTTCTGCAACTAAAGTGAACCTCATGAATGAATGCATTATTGTTGGTGCTTGATGTTGGATATTATCGGGTGCTGTTTTCAGGATGGATGTTGGGCTTTGCCACTGACCTGGATAAACTGCATGGTGCACTCCCAGAGCATCATGCACTATGCACTAGTCCGATGATATTATGCAAGTCAGAGGTTCCGAAACTGTGGTATGTGTAGGCATCTATGGGAAGGGACATGGAAGAAATTGTCCAAAGGGGAACTTAAGGTCTAATGCAAACATTTAACCACTTTTCCTAATTTATTTTTAATTTATTGATTTTTCATTGCATTTGTATGAAAAGAAATAAAGACTTTGGATGCTTTCCCATCAATGATTGTACTACTTGTTGTATTTTTTGCAAAAATAAAATGGCCTGTAAACTAGTCCAGGGAGAGGGGGGGGGGGGCGGGGGTCAGGTTTCTGTGCTATTTAACCATCAGTGACATTTCAGCCCACGTTTTGTGGTTCCCAACATAGAATCATAGAAACCCTACAGTGCAGAAAGAGGCCATCTGCCCCACCAAATCTGCACCGACCACAATCCCACCCACGCCTTACCCCCATATCCCTACACATTTACCCGCTAATCCCTCTAACCTACGCATCTCAGGACACTAAGGGACAATTTTAGCATGGCCAGTGAACCTAACTCGCACATGGATCGGAGGTCCCCACATCAGAGCTATCCTCTTCAAAACTCTTTAAGTAAAGTTTATTTATTAGTCACAAGTAAGGCTTACATTAATATTGCAATGAAGTTACCGTGAAATTCCCCTAGTCGCCACACTCCGGCGCCTGTTCGGGTCAATGCACCTAACCAGCATGTCTTTCAGACTGTGGGAGGAAACCAGAGCACCCGGAGGAAACCCACGCAGACACAGGGAAAACATGCAAACTCCACAGACAGTGACCCAGGCTGGGAATCGAACCCAGGTCCCTGGCGCTGAGAGGCAGCAGTGCTAACCACTGTGCCACCCATTATATCTGGCAGATTCACCCCAAGCAATGTCCAGCAGGTGGAGACCATCACCTGCACTTAGCTAACCTGTTGCCTAGAGAAGCAAGACCAGTTGCTGATTGCAAATGGTTTCTTGAGGAAGCAGGACTGCTGCATGTAGACATATTTAGGAGGTATGTCTAGACTGCTGAGTTCAATCACAGGAGGCACAAAATCTCCAGGATACTTCCTTTGGAGGAGAAGGAGTATATTATCCATCCTGTCAGGGAACCAAATAGTGATAAAGCTATCTTAGCTCTAGTACTGGGCACTAGGGCAGGGTTAATGAATAATCTCGTGATAAAAGATCCATGATCACAATACAACATGATTCCATTTAAATTTTGAAAGTGACATAATCCAAACTCGAAATGTAAATTTATATTAAATCAATTAGATGGATATGAGGGAATATTGGCTGAGGTTGATTGAGGAAATAGACTAAATGATATGGCAATAAATAAACATTTGTAAACATTTAAATAAATTATTCAAAAAGCATATGAAAAAGAGGGTAAATATTGGTGCCTTAGAGCCAAAACAAGGAAAATTATCATGGGGAATAAGAGAGTGGCAAAGATATTGAACAAACAAGACCATGGAAAACACAAATTACATACCAGAAAGAGAGGAAAATCAAGGGGCTAGTAAGATTGGGAAACTGAAGGTAATTAATATTAGCAGAGAAAAAATATTGGAGAAATTTAAAGGAATAAAATCTGATGAATCCTGAGACTTGATTATCTACATCCAAGGCTTCGAAAGAGATAGCTGTAGAGATAGTAGCACCAGTTACAATTTCCCAAAATTCCCAAGATTCTAGAACTGCCCAGTGGATTAGAAATTAACAAATGTAACATCATTCTTCAAGAAAGGCAGGAGAGAGTAAACTGGGAATTACTGGCCAGATAGGCTGTGTAATTGGGAAAATGCTGGAATTTATTTTTAAGGAAGTCTTAACAATGTACATAGAAAATCATAGTATCATCAGACAAAGGCAACATAGTTAAGAGCAAGGAAAGTCATATTTTAAATATTTATTAGTGTATTTGACGATGTAACTAGTAGCATAGTTAAAAGAGAGGCAGTAGATACGTCAATAAGGTGGCACTCGAAAGGTCAATATGCAAGATAAGGCTCTTGGAGCTTACAACAATATATTAACATGGCTAAAGGGTTGGTTAACCTATAGGAAGTCCAAGCTTACCTTGTTGTTGAAGTCCTTCAGGCCGAGGACAATGAGTCTTTGTTCTCGGCCTGGAATCATTGAATCCCGACAGTGCAGAAGGAGGCCATTTGGCCCATCGAGTCAACACTGACAACAATCCCACCTAGGCCCTCTCCCCATAACCCCACATATTTACCCTGCTAATCCTCCTGACACTACTGGCCATGCTAAATTGGCCCATCAACCTAACCTGCACATCTTTGGAGTGTGGGAGGGAACCGGGAGCACCCGGAGGAAACCCATGCAGACACAGGCAGAGCATGCAAACTCCACACAGTCACCCAGTGCAAAAATTATAATTTAAAAAAATAAACAATGCTAAATACAATACAGTGTGAACTGTTTGCAAAAAGCAGGTGTCCTGCTTATTGCACTGGTACCACATTACCAGCCTCAGGTCAGTCCCTGCACAGTTAAACAGGTTTTGCAAACTGGAAGTTATACATTTATTTCCCCCTGTGAACTTGCAAACATTCCAATGGCGCAACTAAAGTCAAAAACAATGCTTGCTAATACTACAGCGTGCTATTGTTAAATACAGTTTATTAGCACCTGGTATAAAGTTGAAATAAATTGCATGTTTGTTATTTCAGAAATATTTGAATGTGTTGATATTTCTGGGTGTGACTAAAGTAGATGGTGCAAGCCAAGACAACACAAAGTATGCAAAAGGAGGAGTCATATAAAGCACAACTTTAAAAACATACAGAGATAACATGCGTTTTTTTTGTTGCCCTACCTAAATAACTAAACTTATCTCTTAATGTTAAATGTGCCATGAATGTTCTAAAAACCTATGCTTGAATATAGAAGAATTCACTGGCTTCCATAGGCTGACACAAAGTAGTACTTCTAACTTCTGAAAATGTACAGTGGAATCTTGTTGTACCTGAAGGGTTGGGTCAGACAAAAATGTGTTCAAACCAGAACCACACATACAGGAATGCCCCATGAATTCCAAAAAAACAAAGCTGGGCTTGGTGAAGATTTAGTTATCTTAGGAATTTGCTTATCTCATATTCATGCAAATAAATTCAGCTGATCTTGGAAACAATTTTCAACAACAAAAACACACAAATATTGTACCTGGGAACATACTTTTAAATAGCCTCTTAAGGAAAGCATTACTAATTTTGCTTCCCTTGGTAATAAATCCAATAAGACTACAATATAATTTACAGTTTCACGACATTAATCAGGACTGCACATCAATGTAAATCATTGCAGTTTAACTTGAGATTTGCTTTACACCAGGAAACAAGAGGACAAAAATTAGTTCAGATGTTGACCTGGCAGGTGAGGTCTGGCTAGTGAGTGACTGTGGAGATGCCGGCGTTGGACTGGGGTAAGCACAGTAAGAAGTCTCTCTCACACAGTAAGAAGACTTCTTATTAGTGAGTGACTACCAGAGGCCCCAAATTAAGGTGGGCAAGCATTAAAAAATCCAATATACTCTAATGGTTCTCTTTGGTTTTCTGCTAGGCCTTATTCAGCCTTTACCATCTGAAAGATTTCCAACACAAATCTACAAAATCTTCTTGGGACTCCTTCACATCACACTGGTCCTAATCGCAATGATAGGAAATAGAAGTGGAAGGCTGAGAATATACCTCCTACTTTATTCATATCTGAAAATAGGACATTCACCAATTACAGACAGACGTCCAACACTGAGCCTCAGCAAAGATTTTCATAAAGCCTGGTACAGTGTAAACAGAAAGGATACAACAATAACAATTTGCATTTGTTTGGTGTCTTTCATGTTCAGAAATATCCTAAGGCACAGAACCAGGACCACCCAAGATGGAACCCCAAAGAAACATTATTATTATGTTGAAGACTTAAAACAAAAAAGAATTATTGTGAAGTAGGTACAAACATACAAAAACAAATCTTTAAAAGTCTTTTAAATTAAAAGTTCTCTTATTCAACAAATACTTCCAAGTCTTACCTTTGCCTTGTCATTTTTAATGGGAGGAGTGATGCTGATCTTTTGCTCACAAATTCATTTAATACTGGGAGTGCAGCTGGAGGGCTGGATTCTCATTTCAGACATGCGCGAATACATACACAGGCTCACACCCAAAATATGCACAAACACACACACCTCTCCCTAAGACACACACACACCTCTCTCTCTCTCTCATACACACACATTTCCCTCTCACAAACACACATACACAACCCTCTCTCACACAAACACATGCTCTCACCTCTCATACATACTTTCACACACACACTCACCTCCCTCTCTCTCTCACACTCTCTCACACACACACACACACACTTGGGCGACATGGTGGCACAGTGGTTAGCACAGCTGCCTCACAGCACCAGGGACCTGGGTTCGATTCCTGGCTTGGGTCACTGTCTGTGCAAAGTCTGCACATTCTCCCCATGTCTGCGTGGGTTTCCTCCCACAGTCTGAAAGACGTGCTGGTTAGGGGCATTGGCCATACTAAATTCTCCCTCAGTGTACCTGAACAGGTATCGGAGTGTAGAGACTAGGGATTTTCACAGTAACTTCATTGCAGTGTTAATGTAAGCCGACCTGTGACACCAATAAATAAACTAAAAAAAACTCACCACACTCTCTCTCACACAACCCCCACGCCCAACATGTCCTGGCCTCTTCCAGACCCACAGCCCCAGCCTCTCTGTACCCCAATGGCCCTGGCCTAAGTCTCTCCCACTCCCACGGCGCCAGCGCCAGCCTCAGCCTCTCCCTCACCATCAAAGCAAGCTCCCTTGCTCTGACATCAGGCCATCTTCACTGTCAGCCTTGCCTGTGAGTTTAATTTGACTTCGTTAGCATTTCCAATTTGTCCAATCAGAGACCAGCTTCTCAGTACATTGGTTGCTGTTAGGCAGCTATCAGAAACCAATGCAGTGTGAAAACTGCCTCTGATTGGACGAGCTGGAAGGACAGCTTTTGTTTTTAAATTTAAAACTGCTGGACCTACTGTGGAACCCTGAATGAGTCCCACAGAAACCCAAGGTTACATAGAACCCAGTTTGTGAAACACTGTCTGAATGATAAGACAAAAATGGAAACTGAGACAAACAATGAGATATTAGGATGGGTAACTTAGAGTTTGGTTAAAGAAGTGGGTTCTAAATTGGATCTAAAGAGGGAGAGGCAGGTTGACAAGTGAACACGTTTAAGGAGGGCATTACAAGAGTGTGGGGTCTGTTACATTAAAAAAATGGTTACCCATGGTGAGTTAAAGACCTTGCAGTACAGACCAGAGACAGGGAGATGTAATAGTTCTCAGAAGGGGGACGTATGGATGGAAGAGGCCACAAATATAGGAAAATTAAGAGATTAAAACACAGCAAAAACTTTGAAATCGAGGCACTGGGCGTGTAAGAACAGGTGAGCAAGCAAAGGGCCAAGGGGTGAACAGGATAGGGCATAGGCAGCACAGCTTTGGAAGAACCAAAGTTTACAATTCATGGAGGATGAGACACCAGCCAAGAAATTAGTAGTTGAGTTAGTAGTTGTTCAAGTTTCTATTTACTTACTGTGATATCTCCTTCTTTACTTGGTGTCAATCTTTGTCAGAGTACACTGTTGTGAATTCCCTTTAGATGCTTTGCTACGTTAAAGGCGCTAAATAAATGCAAGTTGTTGTTGTGTGGACACAGAAAGAAATAATTCCGATTGCATATGACTAAGATTACCACAAAAATATTCTCATTTTAAACAGAGGACAGGGAGGTAACACTGGAGCATATGTTTAATTTCAGGCAGCTGACTGGTAGACCTTGCTGGTCAATTGCCCCTCCTGCTGGTGAAGATTTCCACTATACTGAGGCTCTAGTAGCAGCAAAGGGTCAAAGAGGGTTGCCTGATACAGTTTGCCTGATTGAAGCTTGAAAATCAGGCTGGAACTGCCGCACGTGACCGTCAACTTTGAGGGATCTGTGGTGCCAGCCTAGATTATTTATATGGGCCCACAATCAACACTCTGGAACCAATGGGACCCATAGAAATAACCGTACACTCATAGGGCCTCTTTCCTTGCATTGCCCATACCTAAAAATGCAATTGGGGTCCTATTTACGTCATACGATCTTGATTTCTATTGAACAAGTGCCCATTACCTAAATCAGGTGAGTGCTTTGAACACTTAGCACTGGGCCAGGTACATGGTGAAGGATTCCTTCATATTTACGAAGACCATATAAGACTTGGGTAGCGACAGAAATGTTGTGTCCATGTACACATTTGGCATTGCTAGCCTCCACCAATATTCCACTTAAGGAAGCCACAGATATTTGCTCTGCAGCACTATATCATGGTGATCTAGAACCGCCACCATTGTGTGAATCAGTGTTCATTGAACTTATGAACTCAACTTTTCAAATGTGTTAAAGCTTATCAATGGTGTTAATGGGGCAGAGGCTACTGGTCCTATCTTGAGGCAGTTACTGTTAGGTTAAGGTGTTCAAAAATTGATCTTAATATGAGAGAGTTCAAAGTTAGTCTTCGTCCTGTATAGGATGAGGCTTATTTGAGACAGGTTGGAGTCAACCTGAACACTGATGAACCAATTTTCAAGTGGTGAGATAGTTGAGGAGGGCAAATGAGTTGATATTATTTCAATTGATGATCACATCATAAACAATATCCTTTTGATACACGACCATACCATAAACTCATTTAAGTAGATGCGGTTTGGCAATACGTTAACAATGTCACCAAACACCTAACAAATCTCTATGATCATGTATTCTCAAAAAATGAGAATTTTGTTCTTATTCATGTTTCAATTTTGGTATGCCTTTATTCCAAATCAAACGGGAAGAGGTATTTACTGAGTTTGAACTCTCCTACTCCCAACTATCCCACCACAAACTGGTGTCTGCTGAAGATGCTGAATCCTTGAAAACGCACCTAGCTGATCTAGTGCATACTGTGGGATTCCGAATGATCTGTCTTCTATATGCAATGCAAATGTCTTACAGAATTGTGAAGCCTTAAGACCAATCCGGACGTAGACATAGTAAACCTGAAAAAGGGATGGAAATAGTCATCCTTAACAAGTGGGACTATATCAACAAAATGCACAACATTCTTAATGATGAGTCCAAATTGGTATCCATTGGACTGTTGCTCAACATGACTGGTCAAACTTGTTCAAACGTAAGCTAAAAACACCCTCTTGTGTAAGAGCGATGAGCCACCCACCACGTGTTATATATGACAGGCTTGCTGTGTCCATGTATGTATGGGCTGCCAAGACACACAAAAGTGATTTCCCTTTACAACCAGTCTTATCTATGATTCGTTCTGCACAACATGAATTGGCCGAATTATTGGGTGAATTGTTAGAACCAATTTTTAGCAAGTTTTCCAGGTATATGGTGAAGGATTCCTTCACACTTATGAAGACAATATAGGACTTGGGAACCGACAGATAATGTTGTGACCATGTACACACTTGGCATTGCTAGCCTCCACCAATATTCCACTTAAGGAAGCCACAGATATTTTCTCTGCAGCGCTACATCATGGTGATCTAGAGTCACCACCATTGTGTGAATCAGTATTCATTGAACTTATGAACTCAACGACTTACACAGTTGCATTCAGTTTTAATGACATGATATCCTTCTAGACCCAGCACTTGAAAACATTTTTGTTGTATTCCATGAGAAATGTATTTTCAATACAAAGCAGCCCGCTTGATTGGTGACCTATCCACCATTTTCAACATCCACTCCCTCCACCACCGATGCACAGATCTACAAGATGCACTGCAGCAACTCTTTAAGGCTCCTTTGACAGCATCTTTCAAACCCATGATCTCTACAGTCTAGAAGGGGAAGGGCAGCAGATACATGGGAACACAAAGTATGCCTTCACATTTTCCTTGAAGCCACACACAATCCTGTCTCGGAACTATATCGCCATTCCTTCATTGTCGCTGGGTCAAAATCCTGGAACACCCTCCCAAATAACTTTGTGGGTATACCTATACCACATGGATTGCAGCAGTTCAAAAAAGTGGCTCACCACCACCTTCTCAAGAGCAATTAAGACGGACAATAAAAATCCTGGCTTAACCAGCGATGCCACCTACTGTAGAATATTTTTTCAAAAATAGATTGCATTTTTCAAATTTAGAAACAGCAGTTATGAAATATTAATTATTCCCCTTTTCTGCTGAGTGAGCTATTTCAATTGAACTTCACTAGCCTTACTGACTCGTCAGTAAGGACCAATTAGGTCAATTAGGACTTGCATACACTAGTGTTTATTTTCTGTTTCTCAGTGGTCTTACTAGCCTGTTTTTACCTAGTGACGAAAACACCAAGCATGTTTATACAATTCTGAGAGAGGGAGAAAGTAGTAAGTTGATCAGAATGGAGAATTTGTACAGTGTAATTGGCTGAAATTACTCTCTGAAATATTGGTTTTGAGAGAACAGAATTTGCTCTTTTGCATGTAATCGGCTGGTTTGAAACCAAAAATGAAAGGTGGAATTTTCCACGTCTGCCTGCGGTGAGTTTGGTGACAGATAGGAACGGAAAATTCTGAGAGAGGCCAAGAATCAGAAAGGATTACGGAAACATGGGGGACAATGGGCTATGGTGGGGTTTAAGTGGGAGGGTGCGACGGCAGGCAGAGGAGAGGCCAAGGGTGGGGAAACTGGAGCCTGACATGGGATCAAATTGTTTGAATGGGAGGGGATGCATGCATACTACGGAATGTTTGGGGGGGGGGGGGGGGGGGTGGAGAGGAGTATGGGAAGGAAGGAGGTTCTGTTAGAATGGCACAAGAGGGATGGGCTGTACAGAGACTCATGGAGGTGGGGGGAAGGAGATTGTGTTGTCATCAGTAAAGAAGGAATGACAGAGCTCATTGAAAGACAGTCATAGTCCCTGGTCTAGGGCCAAGAGTCAGGCTGAGACAGTAAAGACAATCCTAGGGTTTTGTGAACCTCAGAATCATCTGTAGCCTGTAAATCAGGAAAACATGATTAAGAGCGGTGGGGGAGGAGGGGTGTGCAATTCAGAGCTCTGAAGATCGTGTGGCGCAGTGCAGCCAGAAGCTCCGGGTTCGAGCCCCACACCAAGGTTTGTTGGCCAAAGAAAGTACGTTCATAATCCGGCCAAACAGGTTGAGTATCAACCTGTAAAATCCTTCCAGCACATGCTAATAGCAGATGGTAAGAGAAAGAGAGACTCCTGGTCAGCCTTGCTTAATGTTGAGTGGCACCCCTCAAGCTATAAGCTCTGGCGACAGGCTAGTGACCTGTTCCAGGAAGAAATTAGCAATGGGAACAGATGAAAGTCTGCCTTTTGCACCACAAGGTGCAGGAGAGAAAAACAATATTAAGAATTGGGGCAAATTCAAATTTAAAAATTAAATTGGGATAAAATCATTTGGGGAGCTGATAAGGGCAGGTGTTTGAAGTAATGTTGAGATGTGAATTAACACATCAGTGAGAAAAGCAAGTGTTATCTATGTGGCTAGAGTAAAACAATGGAGAAAAAGAAGAGGTTTTGTCAAAGTGGAGAGATAAGGAAATTGACATGTATGTATCAAAAGCCGACTCCACATGGTGGATAACATCAAAGGGAAATAATGATATATTCATAGCGCAACGACTGGAGAATGGGACACAGTCACGGCTAACATCATAGTCACATCTAGCTGCAGAAACAGTCTCCTGAAAAGAAGTAGCAGGTTTTGCCTTTGCTGAAACTGAAGACTGTGGGTGCCTGATCTCTTGCAGTCCTCAGAGTCTCTGAGACATGGGCCCTTACTGCCTCTGACTGCTGTGGAGACGTGTCTGTGAAGTGTTGTCCAGACTGTGACCCCGAGCCTAATCTAGATCTGTGACCCACTAGGGTGTGTGACACTGCGTTGGTGGAGGGTGTCGTTGAATGGAGAGACGGGTCTTCTTCATATGAATCCTTATCATCCCCTGTGAGGTGGGCTGGGAGTTGTGGCTCTGCGGGTGTCTGGGCTTGCTGATGCCTGTAAGAGAGCAAAGACAGACTTAATTAATGAACAGACCGAATACAGCATTGCAACTCACTCACTGAGAATGTCAGGAAATGATGAACTCATGGATGAACTCAACTGCCTTGTTGGAGGAGGCTGATCTCGCCTTAACCACAGGAGTGATCTCTGTCCTCGTCAGCTAACTTGGTGGCATTCTCGAATTTGGAGAATTCCTGGACGTCAGCCACCCCTCCTACGGTCTGTGACCTTTCTCTCTCTTATTGTGGGCAAGCTAGGCCTGCATGGAGACAGATGGATGGAATGTGATGAGAAGGGATGGAGGAGAGTTTGGGAAACATGCTGGCCTGCTGAGTCCTCCCCTGTAAATTTGAGGATGGAGTTTATTTATCACTGCTCCATTGTTTAATGTTCTTTTTCTCTGCTTTTGAACGAACCATTGACAGGTTCTAGAGGTGGTTCCATGTCTTCTCCTCCCTCTCTGTAAGCAATAATGAAGTGTGCTGTTGATTGTAGACTTCAGCTATCAATGGCACTCAATAATATCAGTTGTCAAGAAGCCCACAGTTCTGATCAGGGCATGGAAAACCTTTAGGTTTCCACTCAGAAGTTAGCTTGCAGGTACCTAATAGGTCTCCAGCCATAAATGAACTTTGAACAGGAGTGGTGACTCTAGCTAAAGTAACTAGGGGAAGGCATTTTAATAGGGTTATTGGTCTCTGATTGGCTGACAGAGCTCGACAGGTGAGACTTCTTGCCCGGAGTCCTGATCCCGGGGATGACACACCACCGTCCAGATAGTGCCTGAGTGGTACTGGCTCCTCCTGATAAGAGATGACATGAGACTCTCGCTGGCTCTCCAGTCAGTGAGAAAGGTCCCCATCCCCTCCATTAAATACCAGCCATAATCCTCCATAATCTAGCTTTTCATAATGTCAGCTTTGATCAAAGTTGTTTTAACTATGCCTTGAGACTGCTTCTAATTCCAGACAGCTTAGTTGCATTTAAAACAATGAAGTTTGCAGTTGGAAATAAGACGTAATTATAAAATTCTTCGATAATATGTAGTTTAAAAATTATTTGTTGTGTATTATTGTGGTAACAGCTTTAAGTTCCAACAGCAATTGCTTCTTTTCTGTGAATTATACACGAGAGGAATCTCTCTGCCAAGCCACCAGATGGGGCTATCTACCATCTCTGTCCTCTCACAAGATAATAATGGACGAATCTCACAGTTTGGTTCAATTGTTCATTTTTTCCATTTCATAAATTACAATTTATTCCTCTACAAAATCACCTTTCAAATATTCCCTTTCAAGCTGAAAAGCTCAAATTAGTTTCCAGTCATTCCTTATAATTTAGACTGTTGGAAGTCGGGATCAGCCTCTGGCTCTTCTCCAGCACTTGGGTGTCTCCCTTTGATTCAGCTACCAGAACTGAACATAGTATCAAGGTTTCCTGTAATAACAGCACTACATCGTGCTTTTCCCAAGAAGACAATAAGCAGACATTGTGGTCTTCCCATTAAACAAAGTGCATTATTTTTAGAGGAGTCCAACTAACGTATAATTAAACTAGAAACCAAAAGGAAAGGTGTAAAATTAAATAGTATCACCCTTGTCAAGGTTTCATCCCACAGTCACTGTACCTTAAATTGAGATACATAGCAATGTGCAGATAACAGGTAGGATTTTAAAACATTTTTTGTAAAGCATTTTCCAATGTATTAATATAATTTTGTAAATGGCTCTGACTCGAGTGTTGCTGAAAAAAGCGACATTCCATTGAAATTTTTCATCTTGCACTCATCAGGGCAGATTATAAGAAATACCGACAGTAAAAGGGAATAGCAATTTACACTGCATGAAAAGACAGTGCAAATTGATTGGCAAGTGGAAGCTGATGAGTAGAGGCATTGCCATGGATAATGTGCCAGGGAATGACTGCCCCCTAAGCTGTTGTTTATTTGAAAAAGGCACAACGTATGGACTTTCTGTTTGCAGGGAAAAGAGCCATGTGTGTAAATATATGTAGCTTTTCGCATGCATAAGTAAGCCACATTGCGAGCCCAACTGACAATCTTAAATTGGTTGTCAGTGTAATTCACAGCACAATCAGGATTATTTAGCAAGTGTTGTCCAATTGCAGAATTTCATCTAATGTTGGATACTATATTTTGAGTTTTACAAGCAGGGGCTGGTTGGCTATAGTCCTTGCTTTGCTTGTTGCAAACAGTGAAAGAGACATGCTGTTTGATACAATCCACCAGTCTTTGAAACATACACTATGACTGTAACATGATATCCTGCACCCTCTCTTTTCCTTCTCCCCTATGTACTTTATGAACGGTATGTTTTGTCTGAATAGCGCGCAAGAAACAATACTTTTCACTGTATCTCAATACGTGTGACAATATAAATCAAATCAAATACGCCCTACATACCAGTCATCACAGCAGTACTGACATTCACATGCCACATCACTCATTTGTGTGATAGGCAACATCCTGTTAGTGGAGATTATCACTTGTGTTGCTTCTGCATAATAATATGGTGCAACAGCTCTAACACTGATAAGGTTTATAAGCAAACCATCAATCTACAACAATGATTTTTATACCAAATCTTTTGATTATGAGATGATGGGATTGGTGTCTCTGCTATTTATAGGGTTGCCAACTTTAGGATTTCATCACATGACCTCATGCTTCCAACCACTCAGCCCCACACTCCCACGATTGAGAGCCACACTTAGGGAGTACCTCCTTCCCATGCCAGACTCTTTGGTACCCATTGAATGATTCTTGATTTTCAGTCAAAAAAACTTTTACTGCCCTTCTGCAATATTTTCATAACTAATAAACAAAAGTGTTCCAATAATTTTTTTTTAAAGTTCTTGGTATGCCCATTGTTTCAGCCTGTTCCTGCCCCACTGAACATATTTTTTCCTATTTTGACTATTTTTTTCTCTCTTTGTCCAGTCACTTCCCACCTAAATTTCTGACACCTTACTCCACATCAACAATTTCTAGTTTCCTGGCCCTAACCACCTCCTCTTTGGTATGGACATCCAATCCCTCAAAGCTTCATCCCCCACCAGGACAGTCGGAGGGCTCTTTGCTTCTTCATTGAATGGAGGCCCAAATAGTCACATTCAACCACCACTCTCTGCCTGGTGAAACTTGTTCTCTCATTGGACAATTTGTCCTTTAACTAGTCTCAATTCCTCCAAATGAAAGTTGTGGTTATGGGTACCCATGAGTCCCAGTTATCCCTGTCTTTTTATGAATATGTGGAACATTCCTGGTTCCAGTCCTACATTCTTACCACAACTTCATTTTCAGTACATTCCTGACTGTATTGGTGCCACTTCCTGCCCTCATCCAGAAATGGAAAAATTCAACAATTTTGCTTCCAGAACTCATCCTTTTCTCACCTTCACACGGTCCATCTTCAACACTTCCCTTTCTTTCCTTGACTCCCATGTCTCCATTTCTGTGGATAGACTGTCTAGTAATACTCATTAAAACTCACCGGCTCCTACAATTATCTTAACTACACCTTTTCATACCCTGTTTTCTATAGGGCTCCATTCCATTTTCCCAGTTTCTCCATTTCTGCCACATTGTTCTGATGATGCTATCTTCCACAACAATACTTGCACCATATCTTCTTTTTTCCTCAACTGAGCATTCACCACCTCCCACTAAGATTATCAGACCCTCAACCATGTCTAACCTGCTCTTCTGCCCACACCAATTCTCACTCCTCCCAGAACCATGATAGGGTTTCCCTTGTCCTCACTTTCCATCCCACCACACAAAGGATTGTCCTTTGCCATTTCTGCCTACTCCTGTATGATGCAATCACCAAACACATCTTCCCTTCTCTTGTTAGCATTCTGAAGGGACTGTTACCTCCCCGTCAAACTGGCCCACTCTTCTGTCCCCCAACATCTTATCCCCTTCCCAGGCAATTGCAGGAGGTGTAAGATCTGCCCCTTTACCTCCTCTTTCCTAACTGTCCAAGGTCCATTTACTTCTTCCAGGTGAAGCAGCAATTTACTTGTACTTCTTTCAATTTAGTCTACTGTGGACTTATCTACATTGAGAAGATCAAATGCAGACTGTGTCACTGTTTTGTGGAATACCTCTATTCAGTTCACAAGCATGACTCCGACCTTCCAGTCACTTGTCATTTCAATTCACCATCTTGCTCTCAGGTCATATTTGTGTGTGACCTGCTTCAATGTTCCAGTGAAGCCCAACACGCACTTAAGGAACAGCAACTTATCTTCCAATTAGGCATTTTACAGTTTTTGGCCTCAACATTGAGTTCAATAACTTCAGAGCATAAACTTTGTCCTCCATTTTGCATTTTTCCCCCAGTCTGTATCTTGTCCTCATGTTATACTTTCAAATAACGTTGATCTTTATTCTGCTATTAATACCAACTCTGAGCCAATGCTTTGTTTCTTTACCACTACCGTTACCACACTTTGCCTTTTGTCCCATGAAATCTTTGCCATTTAAACACCCCCCATGTCCTCCAGCCTACCCCCTTTTTTGCTTCACCTGACTCCATCACATTTTTCAACAGCATAAACTCCATTACATTCCTGCCTCTCTCCGGTGCTGAAGAAGTCTTACTGGACTCAAAAAGTCATAATTTGTTTTGGAAATGCTGCCAGATCTGCTAAATTCCACCCCCCAACATTTTCTGTTTTTATGATAAAATAAAATGCAGAATAATTCCTAATGCCTTTGATTCTTCATTGGACTACTTGGTAACAGAGTTCTAAAGATTATTTTTAATTCCCAGGAGACTCTAGGGCCATCCTGGAGCACTGGTAACCCTAGGAATTTAACAAGCTTCAAATGAAGTTTGTTGAGTTAAAAATAAAAAGATTCAGATTGCACTGCTAAACGTTTTAGAATATAAATAACAAGAGTGGAAAAATCTAACCTTTTTTAGGGAAGTTTGCCCAATGACCACAACACTGGTTTTGTAATAAAGTCACCACCAATGTACAGGGTTCTTTATTGTTAAAGACTTTTGTTAAAAAAAATAAGGTCTACAATAGGGTGGAAGGCAGGAAAGATTAAAGACTTCCAGCAATGGGACGGATTTAGGACACACAAAGGTGTTAGTTAACAGGTTATATTTTCATGTATCCTGGCAATCAGTCTTACCTTCCACAGACTTTCCTCTGGCAACCCAAGGATGCAGTGACCGCGCTCTGTCGACAGGGGTCGCTGGCTCACGCATGCTCGGTTCTCCGGGGGCGTCCTCGCGTTGCCCCTGGTTACAGCGGATGCCGATCCAAAACAAGAGGCCGGTCGCAAAGTGAAGGTGGCCCAGAGCCGGCTCTCTGATTCCTGTACTCAGGTAGGTGCGTTGCTGGCCGGCTCTCTGATCCTCACAGCCGGTCTGTGCCATCCCAGAGCAAACCCACAATGTCTCAGGACTTCACTCGGTTCATTAACTTGGAGCAAATGACTTTCCCCCCAAAGTGCAGTACATTCTGCTAATCCCCATCACTGAGATAGTACTGTAAAGAGAACAGAGAATGCTAGAAATATTCAGCAGGCCTGGCAGCATCTGTGCACCTCAGTTTGCTTGACTTAGTTTATTTGATTTGCCAGAAGAATGACAGCATCTGGGGTGGCACAGTGGTTAGCACTGCTGCCTCACAGTGCCAGGGTCCTGGGTTCAATTTTGGCCTCAGGTATGGAGTTTGCACATTCTCCCCATGTTTGCGTGGGTTTCTTTTGGGTGCTCCAAAGATATGTGGGTTAGGTTGATTGGCCATGCTAAATTGCCCCTCATGTCAGTGGGATTGGCAGGGTAAATATGTGGGGTTATGGGAATAGGGCCAGGTGGGATTGTGGTTGGTGTGGACTTGATGGGCTGAATAGCCTCCTTCTACATGATGATTTATTATTATTGTCACAAATAAGGCTTACATTAACACTGCAATGAAGTTACTGTGAAAATCCCCTAGTCGCCACACTCCGACGCCTGTTCAGGTACACTGAGGGAGAATTTAGCATGGCCAATGCACCTAACCAGCACGTCTTTCGACTGTGGGAAGAAACCAGAGCACCTGGAGGAAACCCACACAGGCACAGGGAGAACATGCAGACTCCACACAGACAGTGACCCAAGCCAGGAATTGAATCTGGGTCCTTGGTGCTGTGAGGCAACAGTGCTAACCACCATGATCTGCGCAGAGAGAAACAGAGTTAACCTACTTAGGCAATATGGAGTGCCCATAAAGAAGGGCTGCTCTCCATCAACTGCTCGGAGACTGTCAGGTTTCATGTGAAGCTGCGTCCCCAAGTGGGAATAGTCCTTAACTGGCCACTTAAGATCCAATTTTCCCACTACTGGCAAAAAAGATGTGGGGCAGGAAGATGTTGGGCAACCCCAACACCTTCCCTTAACATTTACAAGTCTTTTCATCTGCCAGTGTGTTGCCAAAGCGCTAATAAAATTACAACCAATTTTTCAGGTGGATGATCTTTGTCCAAACTTGAAATTGTAACAGAATAAGCAAATACAGAGGTTGGGAAAGAGAGGAACAAAATATAAGGTCTGCAATAGGATGGTAGACAGGAAACATTAAATTACAAGAGGGATGATCGTGCAAGGTAAAAGCAGCAGTAATGTGCTAAGTAAAACAACAGATATTACATTGGTCAGGATCTCCTAAAGCTTCTCTATTGGCCACCTGAAACAAATTATGGCCTAATAAAGTATAGTAATAAATGTCCTGCACATGAAACAAAATCCTTTTGTGAAGTACCCCTGGAAGTATGTAAATTTTCATTTTGTAATACTGTACAGTAAAATCGGAAGAAGCTGTAATAGCAACATTTAAAGAGATGCTCATTTCCTTTAAGCGTTAGTTTAGGCTTTACAGGTTGATTTTGAGCCAGTAAGAGAGGGATTGGAATTACAGTTTAGTGCAAGGGTAAGCAGAAACAGATGTGGAGCTGCTCAAAGCAACCATGTTTTGCCAAGTATAGTATTAAAGTGATATTTCAGTAGGAAATAAGTTAGGGGAACATGCTCACAAGCACATCAAGTTCACGTCTTCCAGTCTTGGTTACAATTGTTTTGACATTTCCTCTGGTCGCTATACATAAGAACATAAGAATATAAGCTATGTCTTGATCGGTGCCATGATTTAATCTTCCTATGGGCAGTATGTGGATGAGTTCTGCCCCTCTTGTTTTCACCTGCTCCTTCATATTATGTGTCAGTGCGGCCTCAAAAAAAGAACGTAGTGCGTTAGTTGAAATCTAAATGATGTTTTGAAGATGTACATGTCAGGGTTTGATAGTTTGTGAAATGTGGCACAGGTGTGAGGAGGCGAAGGAAATAATAGCATGGACAGTAAGTTGGAGTGAAATGTGCTGCATGATTGAGGAGAGTAATGGATTTGGCGGGGGCTGAAAGTTTGTGAGCAATGTTCCCTTCAAGCTGTGCAGCCGTTCAGAAACCCAAAGGTCCTCACGTAGACTGTGAACAAGTCAGCCCTTTAATTTGAAAGGGCCACACACTTGTACAAATCACCAGCACACTCCAAAACAAATTGGAGGATACATTAGGTATAATGAAAAAATAAAGACTTGCATTCATTCAGTGTTAGTTCAAGGCTCAGCAGAAAGTAATGAGAGATTTAGGAATCGTGTCTTGGATGGAAGAAAGCAGACAATTAATAGACGGAGTTCAGATGAAGGAAAATGCGGTTAATGTATATACTTCTATATTTTTAGACTTGTACTCCTTTACTGTTGGGCATTGCTTTCTGGAGTAAAATAAGTTTACAATATGTTAAAAAAAGTACAAATTAACCTAATTACTTTGAAAAAAATATTTATTTATAGTAACTCCCATTTTTGAAGTGAAAATGGCAAAGAAGAAGAAAGATGCCAAAGGAAGTAAAGAGGATAAATTGACTTTAGCAGAAGCTTTTCTGCAATTTCGGTAGGTACAGATATATTTGAGTTGACAGTGTTATTTTAATTTGTAGCAGATTTTTTTAAAATCTGGCTCCCTTTCTGAATTTTTTTTATGCCATTCAATTTATTTTCATTTCTTCTTGCCATGCGCTGTCCCTAACTGGACTAAAGTATGAACTCTGTCCCTCCTGTCCCTCCCTCAATTGGTTAATGGTTTTGTACACTGTATATATAGGTAAGGCATTCAGACCATGTAGGTCTTAGGTTTGCTCCTGGGGTCCAGCTAGAGTAGCGCCAGTGTATAATTAGACTCTGCATTATGGTTAGGGTGGTGGAAATCAGGATTCTTGCTCCTAATTACTCTTTGTTGACCTTTACTGGGATTATACATGTCAGCTAAAGACAACTATGATGTCCCTCTCTGATGGCAATTACAGCTATTTTTAAAGTATAAGAGGGCAATTAGTGCATGCAACTGTACCTCAGCGAGATTAGTAATGCCTTTAAGAAATAAACTTTTCTATTACCTGATCTTCAATCCAGGCTAATATATTATCATTAAACTCCACGAGTCCTTATCTTGCTTTTTAATTTTTTGTGCGGCACCTTATTGAATGACTTTTGGAAATCCAAGTTTGTAATGTCTATTGACTGCCCTGTATCTAACTTTCCTATTTACGTCCTCAAAAGACTCAAATAAATTTGTCAAACATTTAACCATGTTGACATTTCTTAAATTCTTTCACAGGACACGGGTGTCGCTGGCTAGGCCAGTATTTTTATCGCCTATTCCTAATTGCTCTTGAGAAAGTGATGATGAGCTGGGGTTTTTTTAATGTGTGGGGTAAGTACACCCACAGTGCTGTTAGCAAGGGATTTCCAGGATTTTGACTGAATGACAGTGAAGGAAAGCAGTTTTAGTTCCAAGTCAGGATGGTGTGCAGCTTAGAGAGGAACCTGTGAATGGTAATGTTCCCATGCATATGCTGTACTTATCTTTCTCAGTGGTAGATGTTGCGGGTTTGGAAGATGCCTTTGAAAGAGCCTTGGTGAGTTGCTGCAGTGCATCTTGTAGGTGGTACAAACTGCTGTCAATGTATATCCATGGGGGGAGTGGTTGTTGAAAGTGGTGGATGAGGTGCTAGTTTTGTCCTGGATTGTGTCAAGCCTCTTGAGTGTTGTTGAAGCTGCACTCATCCAGCCAAGTGGAGCGTATTCCATCATGCTCCTGACTTGAGCCTGGTAGATGTGGATAGGGTTTGGGGAGTCAAGAGGTGAGTTATATTCTGTAGAATTCTCAGCCTCTGACCTGCTTTTGTAGCCATAGTATTTATATGGCTGGTCCAGTTCAATAATCTTTGGTCAATATTGATGTTGATAGTGGGGAATTCTTTGTTTGATTTTCTAAGAGCATTTCATTCATAATAAATTCGAGCATTTCCCAGTGACTGATGTCAAGCTAACAGGTTTGTAGTTCCATTTCTTCTCTCTATCCTTTTTTAACTAATAATGTTAAATTTGTTAACTTCCAATCCACTGGAACCATTCTTGAATCGAGGGAATTTTGGGAAAATCATAACCAGAACATACACTGGGGCAATTCTCCAAGCCCTCTGCGCTGCTCTAGCAGCACGGAGCTGAATAAATTATTAAAATTAGAGTTAGCATATGATTAGCAGGCCCGGGACTGAAGTCTCCGGGTCCGCTAGAGTCTCCACCCCTGCCAGGAGTGTTTCACTCCAGCGGGGTTTACAATAGCACCCCATTAGCGGGGAGCTGGCGGCCCGAGCCCGCTGGAATGAAGGGGGGCCATCAAGGGCATTGCCAGCTTGGCAGTGCCAGACTGACCCCTGGCACTGCCCAAGGGGCAAAGTGCCAAAGCTCAGGGGGCATCCAGCAGCGCCAAGTGGACAGGGCCTAATGGGGGCGGGCCTAATGGAAGTGCCTCTGGGGGGGGGGGGGTTCCCCTGCCACTCTGCACTCAGCGGTGACAGAGGGAGGGAGGCCAGCAATCGGGGCTGGCCATCGGGGTGGGTGAGGGGGGTTGACCTGCCGGGGTCGGGAGATCGGGATTATTGGGGAGGGGGGGAGACTGGGGCTGTCGCGGTTGGAGGGGGGGGGGGGGGAGATCGGGAGGCCAGCAATCGGGACATGGGGGATTGGAGGGGTAGCGTTGTAGGGTCACGGGACAGGCCAGCGCAGTGGCCCGCTCAGCGCTATTCTGCCAACCTCTCCAGCGGGAATAGGCCCCGCTCCCTGATTTTTAGCATGATTCATGCTGAGGCATTCTGTGATGCACAGAGTGTGGCAGATTCATTTTGAAAGTCCCACTGAAAAAAGTCAGTGGGATTTACTCCAGTTTTTACGTGAATTCATCACTTAGAATTTTTTTGGCAGAATCCCACCCACTATCTTTGCAGCTATTTCTTTTAGCACCCTAGGATGCAGGCCATCAGTTCCTGGAGATTAGTCCACTTTTACTCCATAAGTTTCTCCAATACTTTTTCTCTGCTAATATAAATTACTTTAAGTTCATCATTTGTATCAGCCCCTTGGTTATATCTTATTTCCTATTTAACTTGTGCCCTTTACTGTACTGACAGGCAAAATTTAATTGTTCAACATCTCTTCCATTTTTTCATTCACTATGATAATTTCTCCTGTCTCTGCCTCAAAGGGACCAGATTTTAGCTACTTTCGTCCTTTTCTTCTAAAAGCTCACCAGATTTTAGCTACTTTCGTCCTTTTCTTCTAAAAGCTCTTACAGTCTTTTTATATATTCCTAGTTAGTTTACTCATTCTATTTATTTCCTTTCTTAATCAACTTTTTCATCACCCTTTTCTATAGTTCTAAAACATTCCAAATCGTCAGACTTAATACTGTTCTTTGAAACATGAGAAGCCTCCTTTTTTAAACTTATAGCACCTTAACTTCTCTAGTAAGCCGCAGGTGGAACTTACTCACTGAGTAATTGTTTTTGGAATGTACTTTTGTTCAAAACATTGAGTTGTTTCTGTAAATATTTCCCAGTTTATTTACTATCATACATTTTAGTCTATTTAGTCAATCAGCCTTTCCCAGCTCCCCCCTCATACCTATGTAATTGGCTTTGTTTAAGTTTAAGATTCCTGTTTGGGATCCCCTTCAAATTTGCAAGAACGCATAAGGGAATGCACAAAAGTGATTTTTGCATGAAAATGGCATGTTTTTCATTTATAAATTTGTTTTGGAATATTTGTTTTGTGCTGGCTTTTATTTTTGCATTGAATCATAGAATTCCAGCAGCGCAGAAGGGGGCCATTCAGTCCCTCGAGTCTGTACCAACTCTCCGACAGAGTATCTTACCCAGGCTCACCCCCTGCTCTATCCTCATAACCCCACATATTTACCCTGCTAATCCCTTTAGCCTACACATCTTTGGACACTAAGGAGCAATTTAGCATGGCCAATCCACTTAACCTGCACGTCTTTGGACTGTGGTAGGAAACTTGGGTGACCAAGCAGGAAAGATGCCACATGTGCATGGGTTGTGTGTTCATCAAATTCATCAGCCATGTTATCATTGATTAGCACTTGACAGCCATTAGCCGCCATTTGGTTAATCATGGTAGCTTAAATAATACCATGAACTGCTGCAGAATGGGGGTATTATCACTGCTGCCAGGAAACTGGGATTGATTTACACGATTCACTAATTATGATCACACACCATTTCAGCATTGAGGAAGTGGAATCCCTTTTCCAGTACGTAACAGAGCTCACATGCAGCCCCACAAAGTACACCAATAGTAATCTGCACCACAGAAAAGTCTGCAATCCTTGCAAAGCCACATGCTTGCTCTGCCTGCTTTTCTCTTGCAAAAGGGAGTGAAGTGTAGTTAGCTTTCACTGAAGAAAGAACAACATTGGATGGCCAACTGCAAAGAGTTGGAAATAACTCCAGCCTGGAAGGAACCAAGTAAATAACAGTTCATCATCATTTTCACTTTCACAGCCACTGGCAATGTGGTCTTTGCATCCCTTCAGGTTGTAGTTGTGGCTGCAGTTGGTGGCAGATTTCAGTGAGGGAATTCTTACTGAAACAGAGACATTGCACACATTGTTATTTGCTGAGATTCAGGTAAGATGATTGCTCCCTGTACACCCTGAGCTGATGCAGCCTCCGACTAAAAGCCCATCTCCCCCTCCTCCTATTCCCTCTTCCAGGAGCTTGTTCTGCTCTCTGTGACTCTGTGACTTCTGTTCATTTCCAAGTCTTGTTGTATTCCAAAGGAAGAGTCTATTTTGCACTCAAACAAGTCCCTTTGGGACCGCAGAGTCCAACTATCCCACATCCAAAGGAAGAGAGTCATTCATACTCAATAGTCTAAAATCCAGTTGTTTTTTTAGCTAGATTGTAATTTTCCTGGATATTATAAGGGTCCAGGTGAAACTCCTCAGAAAATAGTCCCCCACCAAAGGGAATAGGTTCACAGAGTGTTTGATACAGAAGATTAGATGAGACAATTTAAATTTTAACTAACCATATAAATTTAATATTATGAAAAAGCATGCAATTTGGTGGTCATACAAAGAGAATAAATTGCGATGCTTACAAAATATCCCTAAAGATAATAATTCTTATTTCTCTGAGAGAATCCAAACTTCAAGCTTTACTTAATACAAAGACTAGACTTTAAAAGAGAACTCAGATATCCATCAAAGTAACATTACCTTAGTCTCCAAGAGTGTGAGCCTGGTTAGGTTTAAAATGGACCTCACATGGAGGTGACTCATCCCTAACAAATCTAATAATTTCAATTACGTGAAGATATTTATAATGAATTTTTTGGTGTTGTATAATTAAAAAGTAGCATGGAAGATGGTAATTTTCTCAAAAAATACCGCCCCTAATCATTATCCCATATTAGGTGAGAAGGCCCTCCTAGGGTAATTAGATTGCCCATTCAATTTCTAAGAAATGTTTTTCTGAATTTATTCTTGAAAAACTAGGTTGGATAACACTCACTTTGGTCAAACTTCTTGGTTAATGTATTGCATCCAGTAAGATAATAAGACTTGAGACCCAGTGTTCCTTTATCCAGGTATGTCTTGTACACAAAAAGCAGGACAAATCCAACCCAGCCAATTACCACCCAATCAATCTACTCTCGACCATCAATAAAGTGATGGAAGGAGTCATCGATAGTACTATCAAGCAGCACCTGCTCAGTGACGCCCAGTTTGGGTTCACCAACTCAGCTCCTGACCTCATTACAGCCTTGGTTCAAACATGGATGAAAGAGCTGAATTCCAGAGGTGAGGTGAGAGTGACAGCTCTTGACATCAAGATCGCATTCGACTGAGTGTGACATCAAGGAGCCCTAGTGAAACTGGAATCAATGGGTATCGGGGGAAACGGCATTGTAGGTCAACCCACAGCACATGGACTGCAGCAATTCAAGAAGGCAGCTCACCAACCACCTTCTCAAGGGCAACTAGGGATGGACAATAAATGCTGGCCAGACAGCGATGTCCACATGCCATGAATGAATTTTTAAAAAATGGTTTTATTTATCTGAACTAGCATTGTACTTTAGTGATTGTTGACATTGTTAGGATCCCTCGGAGAGTGCCTTCTAGATACGTGTAATCTTTTATCAGCAAAAGTAGTTTTTAAATTGATTAATTGTATCTATCCCATATATTTTAGCCCTTATTCTTTCACACTACCACACCATTTGCAACTTGAAACAATCATAGAAATTACTAAAAACTTGTAGAATCATAACAACAGCCAGAATAAATCAAACAACTAATCTGTAAGTAGTTAATAACCTCCTTTAAGTAGTGCTGGTGGGGGTCTCCTTTCTGCAGCTAGATACATATTCAGCTCTGCAAGGTTAAGGGAGGGCATTGACTGAAGCTTTTGAACTCCAAAATGGTAGCACCAGCATCAACTCAGCACTGCACACTGATTGACATCACAACATAATGTAAACTTCTGGTGAACATTCACTTCATGTGATTAACCCCTGCATGGAGCTAATCTTTTACTGCAACATTCCTTACTGTTCCCAGTCTCAAATTAAATATATCAGTATGTACTCTGTCTCACCCCAATTCTGCTAGTTTCCCAAACAATTAACAGCACTTGAGTATTTGTTGTAGATGTTTCCTATCAAGTTTCTCAGGAATATCATAGGATTTCTTGTCATACACTGTTAAGAGAAGATGCAATTGTAATATTTTCACTAAAATTGATCTAGTACTACAATAAAGATAAAATACTTGCATTGATATGATTTGTTTTAAGCAATTACATTTAATAATTGTAGGAATGCAGTGACTATGTCAGCAAATATGCAGTAGAACATTAATATTAGAAACTGTACAGCTGAATTCATTTCATGATTTTTGCTGCATTACCCCTGTCAAGAGCTTCTCTTAAATAATATATGTTACCATATATTGGACAGAGAGTGGTACTATGTGCAGTAAATTAAATACATGGTAATAGGTATACCTTTCACAAATCCACATAGACAAAAATCTTTGTTTAATCAGTTTAAAATGAGCTATTCCACACAGTTTTAACATTGTTGATATTATATGAAAGAAGTATGTGATTTGATTGGACTTGTATTATGTGGGCAGCACGGTGGAACAGTGGTTAGCACTGCTGCCTCACAGCGCCAGGGACACGGGTTCGAGACCCGAGTTCAATTCCCGGCTTGGGTCGCTGTCTGTGTGGAGTTTGCATTCTCCCCGTGTCTGTGTGGGTTCCTCCCACACTCCAAAGATGTGCAGGTTAGGTGGATTGGCCATACTAAATTGTCCTTTAGCGTCAGGAGGACTAGCTAGGGTAAATGCATGGGGATAGGGCCTGGGTGGGATTGTGGTTGATGCAGGCTGGAATGGCCTCCTTCTGCACTGTAGGATTCTATGATTCAATGTATTATAAATTCAAGCAAAACGGTTATTTATTGACAACTGTGGAAAAGAAGATAAGGTCGAATGAGCAGTGATGTTATGTTATATTTTCAATCAGAATGTCAGCTGGAAGGACATAAAAATAAGGTGGGAAGGTGGATGGGAAGCTACTCCACTGCCTTTCCACCCCACAGCATATGGAGGCCCTTAAAGGCCTCATCTGTTGCTGCAACAAGACGGAAGCTTGTAAAGCAGATCCTGTTGGGGTTGCCTGAAGGCTCTCAGGGAGTCCATTGTTCATTGGCACTCAATACCTAATTGAGAAATCTGACGTTGAGACATGAGAGCCATATCGTGCCCTTGCTCCTGACCCATCCCTTCTCACAATCATCTACTCACACCCGAGTCCATTGGTGATCCTAGACTTTGGGCAGGTGTAGTACCGGGAACAGCCACTGTCTCCCCAGTAGCACTGTTGAGCACTGAAGTACTGATGGTTTCTGATTGGCCAGCAATTCTCAGTGGGCAGGGAAAGCCTGCCAGTGTCTAATCGAAATCAGCTGGCCTTCCCAAAAACAGACAACGTGGGGCTCTTGCTGGTTCTCAAACTGGTGGCTGTGACCCCCATTAAATACCATGCTATGAATAGAAAATCTAACATGTTACCACAATAAATGCTGAAGTGGTAATGGCCATTTATCATTTGACATGTAACATCTGAAATGTCTCTTACATGTGTGCCCAGCTGGAACTACTTCTCCATCCCTCAATGCCGTGGTAAATTTAACTTATTGAAGCACATTGTGGAAATGATTTGTAGTTAGTAGCTTTATAGTGAGTACTGGCCTCCTTAATCACTGGTGAAATTAGCAGGAATCGAGTAAGCCTATTGATTCAGAGTGAATCCTCAGTTTGGGAATTTTCAAATGGCAGCATTCTGGAGCAAGATAAGGAACCGTTTGAGGTATATAATTAAATATTTGATAGTACATTCCCGGCTTGTAATGAACTCTTATTGTAAAATAATGAGTAAGGTTATATATGTATTTCTTCAGAAGAGTATTCACGCTTATGTCACTTATGTTAAAAATTGTGAAGAACAAAAGCATCATTTTACAATTCAATCCCCAACACTAACCAATGTCTCAGGTTGAAGCCAATTTCCCATTTTACCCAGAGTTGAGATTTGGACCCTAAAAACCTTCCACCTCTGTAACATTGCTTATCTCCACCCTTGCATCAACCCATCTACTGTTGAACACTTCTCCATGCTTTGTTGCCTCCCCACTCCAATATTGCAGTGCTTTCTTAGCCAGCCTCCCATTATCCACCCTCCATTAACTTCACCTTGTCTAAATCTTTGCTGCCCTTATCCTAATCAAGCTCTGCTCACACTCCATCCATGTGCTTGCATTATTCCCCAATATTTCATCTCAAAATTCCCATCTTCGTGTTCAAGTCACTTCCCTAGTTCTTTAGCATCATCCTACCGAAGAGCACGACAAGAACTGTGTTTTCCTCCAACTCTGGCCTTTTGTGCATCCTGCCCTCTCCTCACCTCACCTCAAAATCTAACCCATTAGTTGTCTAAACCCTAACCTGTGAAATTCTCTCCCTAAACCTCTGCTTTTCTGCCTGGTGTCAATTTTGTCTGATTACACTTTTTCTATATTTAAAAACACTATATGCAAGTTGTTGCTCTGTTACATTGTATTTGTGAACTTATTACTTCTGGATTATCAGATTTTTCTCCCGTTCTGCATAGTTGAGTAAACATTGTTCACCATTATATAAAATGTGTCAGCAATTGGTAACACAAGTGGTATTTATATGGGATTGTATTTCCTCTTGAATAATGTATGTAAATGGGACAAGATGGCTGTTTCTTTTCTAGCACCATCATCTGATGCTACTATGGTAGCTATCTTATCCATACCTACCCCGAATGCACCTTCAGTGAAAAAAATAAATGTTCATGAATATTTGGATTAGATTAGGCTGTAATTTGTGACATTGCCATATATCTATACCCACTGTATTCAATGTGTTAACTACTCATGTTACCTTAGATTTCAGTTAAAAGAAAAGGCTATTGAAAAACTCACCCACGTTATAGAAAATCAGGAAGAAATGAATGCACAAAGCAGAGAACAAGTAAGGCGTTCTCACATGTATAAAAACAATGCTCTTCAGTTTGCAGTAGATTAAGGATCTTTTGTATATATTTTTGCATATTAAATACATTGGGTGGGATTCTCCCAAAATGATTCTAAGTGTCGAATTCGCATAAAAAACTGGAGTAAATGCCGCTGGTTTTTTTCAGCGGGATTTTCAAAATGAATCTCCCACATTCTGTGTACTGCAGAGTGCACTAGTGCGATCACCCTAAAAATCAGTGGGTGGGGTCTATTCCCGCTGGAGAGGCCGGCAGCTGAGCGGGCCACTGCGCATGTGCCGATCTGTCAGCGCAGATCAGCGCATGCGCAGTAGCCCGCACTGCCGGCCTTCTGATCGCTGGCCGGCTTGATTGCTGGCCAGCCCCGCAACTCCGCATCGCTGGCACACAGATTCCCCCACACCCGAAAGCAGTCCCCCCGATATCCCCCCTCGCAGTCCTGATCTCCCCCCCGCCACCGGTCCGTGCAGGCTGACCACCCCCACCCCCCCCCACCACCACCAATGGACAGCCCCGATCGCTGGCCTCCCTCCCTCTATCATTGATCCCAGTTCACAGTGGGTCCCTCACCCCCACTAATCTCCCCCCAAGTGGCCCCATCCCTATAGGCCCTGCTCCATTAGGCCTGCCCCCTTGGCACTGCCTGATGCCTGGTGGGCAGTGCCTAGGTGCTGCTTTTCCCCTTGGGTAATGCCAAGGAGCCAAGCTGGCAATGCCCAGGGGCTACTCCCCTCACCCCCGACCTCGTTGGTGGCCCCCCTTCACTCCAGCGAGGTTGGGTTCGCTAGCTCCCCACAAATGGAGAGCTATTGTAAACCCCGCTGGAGTGAAACAGATGTGCAAACTCCACACAGACAGTGACCCAAGCCAGGAATCGAACCAGGGTCCCTGGCGCTGTGAGGCAGTAATGCTAACCACTGTGCCACAGATAGCTTTCTTGATCTGGGCATGAAAATGTATGAAATAGGGAAAATGTGTTCTTTATCACTGACCTGGCGTACACATTTCATCTGGAGTTACTGCAAAGCAAGCAAAACTAGAAGGCGAGAAAATTTTAATCCAACTCCACTTTCGCAACTGGCTGAATTTTGCCAGCTCATTGAGTTCCGGCTGCGAGGTGGGAGGGTTGGCAATATGGCAGAATTAGGCATCAGAAGGGAAGCCTGATGTCTGGGAATGGTGTCCTCGCAGTCAGCATCACAGTGAAGCAGTGTAGGAATGGTATCCTTGCAGTCAGCATCGTAGTCAAGTAGTCTCAGGACTGTGTCCTCGCAGTCAGAGTTGCAGTGAAGCAGTCTGGGAATTGTGTCCTTGCAGTCAGTTCTAGTTGAAAAATTTAACTGAGAAACACCAGGGATAAGTAAAAGTCAGAGCTAGCATAATAAAGCAAAGTGATAAGTTATTATAATAATACAAGGATAAGTAGGCCGAAGTAAAATTAGACGAGAAGAGTAAGCTTAGAGGAGTACCTTTTAAAATTAAGTACACTTAAGTTTAAGACATGGCAGGTGAGATCAGTTCAGTGGACTAAGGTGGTGAAGAAGGCATATGGCATGCTTGCCTTTATAGGACGGGGCATAGAGTATAAAAGTTGGGGTCTGATGTTGCAGATGTATAGAACGTTGGTTCGGCCGCATTTGGAATACTGCGTCCAGTTCTGGTCGCCACACTACCAGAAGGACGTGGAGGCTTTGGAGAGAGTTCAGAGGAGGTTTACCAGGATGTTGCCTGGTATGGAGGGGCTTGGTTATGAGGAGAGATTGGGGAAACTGGGGTTGTTCTCCTTGGAAAGACGGAGGATGAGGGGAGACTTAATAGAGGTGTATAAAATTATGAAAGGCATAGATAGGGTGAACGGTGGGAAGCTTTTCCCCGGGTCGGTGGTGACGTTCACGAGGGGTCATAGGTTCAAAGTGAAGGGGGGGAGGTTTAACACAGATATCAGAAGGACATATTTTACACAGAGGGTCGTGGGGGCCTGGAATGTGTTGCCGGGCAAGGTGGTGGAGGCGGACACACTGGGAACGTTTAAGACTTATCTAGACAGCTATATGAACGGAGTGGGAATGGAGGGATACAAAAGAGTGGTCTAGTTTGGACCAGGGAGCGGCGCGGGCTAATTGTTCTTTGTTTCTCGTTTCAAGGCTTCATTCTATGATCATCTTGCTGGTGCCAGTACAGAGCGAGACTGCGGATAGTTGGGAACCTGTCTCGGGGGCAGGGAATTCAGATGGTGTTCGTAAAGCAGAAGTGGAAATGAATAGGGTTGGGAAGCATTTTCTGATCAGGGCCAGTGTGACCTCCTGGACTCGTTTCGATCGCCTCAGGGGGTCGGAGAGGAATTTCCCAGATTTCTTTTTCCCCATATTGGCCCTGGGGTTTTCACTCCCTGGAGATCACATGGTCTGGAATGGGGGGGTGGGGGTGAGTTAATAGGTTGTGATGAACAAAGCATCGTAGCTGTGAGGGACAGCTCGGTGGATAGGATATTAGGATGTAGATAGGCTGGAAAATTGGGCGGGGATCCTGGATTCAGGATTCAATCCTGGACCGGGGAGCGGCGCAGGCTTGGAGGGCCGAAGGGCCTGTTCCTGTGCTGTATTGTTCTTTGTTCTTTGTTTGTATGTGACCTGTCATGTGTGGGAAGTCATGGAGCATATCAGTATTCTAGATGACCACATACATATGCAGGAAGTACTCCCAACTGCAGAAACTTGAGCTCTGGGTTTCAGAGCTTGAGGCTGAGAGTTATGTGGTTAGCATGTTTAGAGAGGTAGTCACACCACAGCTCAAGGGACTGGAGGAAGGGTTACAACAGAAGCAGGCAGGTAGTGCAGGAATCCCCTGGGGTCCCACTCTCAAATTGGTTTTCCATTTTGGAAACCGATGAGGGCGCTGGTTTCTGAAGGGAACGCAGGCAAAGCCAAGCTTCTGGCACCACAAGCAGCCGACTATACAGGAGGAGAGGAAGAATGAAGAAAGAGTGATAGTGATAGATGATTCATTAGTTAGGAGAACAGACAGGTATTTCTGCAGCTACGGACATGACTCCGGGATGGTGTGATACCTCCCTGGGGCCAGGGTCAGGGATGTCACTGAACAGCTGCAGAGCATCCTAAAGGGGGAGAGTGATAAGTCAGAGCTCATAATACATGTTTGTACCAATGATATAAGTAGAATGAGGAATTGGTCAGTTGGGTAGATCAGAGGCAGATGGTATTTAATCATGAGAAGTGTGAGGTAATGCACTTGGAAGGATTAACAAGACAAGGGAGTACTTAATGAATGGCAGGACTCTAGGAGGCGCAGAAGGATCTGGGGATGCTTGTCCACAGATCTCTGTATTGGCAGCAGGACAGGTTAATAGTGTAAGTTAAAGGCAAGTGTCCCAATGCCTTCTTATCAGTTGTAGCATACATTATAAGAGCAGGGAGGTTATGTTGAAGCTATACAAAATTATGGTTAGCCCAGAGATGGAGCACTCTGTGCAGTTCCATCGCCACACTATAGGAAGGATGTGATTTCAGTGAAGAGGGAACAGAGAAGTTTCACCAGGATATTGCCTGGGATGGAGCATTTGAGCTAGGAAGGTAGACTAGAAATGCTCAGGTTGTTTTCTTTACTGCAGAAAAGGCTGAGGGGGGACCTGAATGAGGTTATAAGATTATGAGGAGTATAGACAGGGAGGAAAGGAAGCAGCTGTGCCCTTAGTTGAAGGGTCAATAATGAGGAGACATAATTTTAAGGTGAGGGGTAGGTGGTTTAGACGGGATTTGAGGAAAAGCTTTTTTACCCAGAGTAGGGGTGGTAGTCTGGAATGCGCTGCCTGGAGGCTGGAAACCTCTCAACCTTTTAAAATGTACATGGATGAGCACTTGAAATATAATTCAAGGCTATGGGATTACTGTAGATTTAGTGTAGTTCTGTCAGTACAGACTTTGTGGGCCGAAAGGGCTTTTCTGTACTGTGTAACTATGGGTGGGATTTTCCTGCCCCTCTGCTGTGTGTTTCGTGATGGCATGTCACTCGCTGGCAGCAGGATCTTGTGGTCCCATAATTGCCAATGGGCTTTCCCATTTAACACAGCCCTCGCCGCCGGGAAATCTGTGGCAGGGGTGCACCGTCGGTGAGACCTTAAGACCATAAGAGACAATTGAGCCACTTAAGGGCCCAATTTCCACCCTCGAAGGTAGTTTGTCCACACCAAGAGGGCCCATCAGTTAATTGGCTTCTGCTGGCAAAATGCCACCCCAGGTTCCTGCTGCGTACTGAAGGTCAGCTCGTATTTTACACTATACTATTTCGTTTAATATATTGGCTTATTGTCCAAATTGCTAACTATGATTAGGTGAAAACTTAATAAATAGGCTATCACTGAGAATATATTGAAAGTTAAAGTGCTGCCGCTAGCGGGAAAGTCAGAGAGTTTGCCAGATCCTATTCAGCTCATTTGAATAAAGCTGTCCCTCACTCTCCAGGCATGTGATTCACTGGAGCCAGGGATCAGCTGCTCTGGCTTGACAGTCAAGAGCACTCCCTGCTTTTCTGTCAAGTGTGATAATAGAGGCATTGGTTGGAATTCTCTGACCTCAGCCACGGCTGGGATTCACCGGTCCTGCTACTGTGAATGGAGATTTGGATGAACGCCAAATTCCCCGTTCTCACTGACAGCCGTATAAGACCAAAGAATTCTGGTCATTGATTTCATTTTCTTTTTCAACAGAAAGCACTGGCAGTATTTCTCAAATCAAAAGAGAAAATGCTGGAAAATCTCAGCAGGTCTGGCAGCATCTGTAAGGAGAGAAAAAAACTGACGTTTCGAGTCCAGATGACCCTTTGTCAAAGCATTTCTCCCTTGGTTATTTTTTAATGAGACTTAAGGGAACTCAATTTTAATACTTTTTGTACAAAAATCAAAATGAAATTGCGAATCTCTTCAGATTAAACATTTATATTTTAACAACCCAACTAGATATATTTAGAATATGGAAACTTTTGGATGCTTGGCATTGTAGCAGTCTCTGGACATTTGAAGATGCGTCATCACCAGATAACTGGTGAGCTCGACACAGGTGACAGCCTTCAGCAACCGAACAGCTTGCTATTCCTTTGTCAAATTCCTCCTTATCTGTAGTTTGGCACATTTCACAACAGCAGATTGGTTCACCCAAACTTTGGATATCCAGCCCAAATCCAGCAGGCAGACATAATTCCTGGCCATCATGGATGTCACTTAAATGTGGGACTGCTGCCTCTGCCAAAAAATTTGAACTGCGTCTCAACAGTAATCCCATTGCTGAGACCTGGGGCACCCAACACACTACCTCCCCCACCCCACCCACACTCCTAAAAGTCAATGAAGCAGAAGGTGATTTTGTAAACAAACTCCAACGGAGCAAGTGACACTGACAGCCTGTTGTCAATCAAAACACTCTGTAGGGGTCAGACAGCAGCTACAGCTCTTTTAAAGTCAAAAGGGGATCCCACCTGTGAAGCTGACAGCCTGCTGTCAATCAAAACCCTTCAAAGAGGTTTCAAAACAGCTGACATTATGAGAGAAAACAAGAGGATCCCGCTCTGGGCGAGAACCTGATTTCAACAGCCATGGGTCAGGCTGGACGTCCAGTGGAAATCACAATTTGGCTATCTCGCCTGATTCAACAGGCCATTGGGATTCCTGGTTGGGGCGAACGGACCTGGAAAATCTTCCTCCCTCACCCCATGAGGTTTTTTTTTCAAGTAATCTCCGTTTGTCCCTTGCCAATGTTCATCCTATCCTTTAGCACCTGAAGCTATGAATATCTTATTAGGCTGAAGTTCCATGAGTGCCAGTTGCTGTCTAGTATCACACTTGGACTGGCCAATTATTTACACCTAAATTGACAGTATATTGTGAGCAGGCCATTCAACTTTGTGGATCATGACAGTTGAGCCCAATCCTATCTTCACTCGATGCAAACACATGGGAACTTCTGAGTAATAATCAGAATCAGTAACTTATATATTTTGGCCAGTAAAACTTAGCATACTGAGATCAATTTTAACATCCTTCTCTGCATTTCAGTTCAGGTCAGTTAATTCAATAGCTGAGGGGACATAGAAATCATAGAAACCCTACAGTACAGAAAGAGGCCATTCGGCCCATCGAGTCTGCACCGACCACAATCCCACCCAGGCCCTACCCCATCCCTATATATTTTAGCCACTAATCCCTCTAACCTCCGCATCTCAGGACACTAAGGGGCAATTTTTAGCATAGCCAGTCAACCTAACCCGCACATCTTTGGACTGTGGGAGGAAACCGGAGCACCCAGAGGAAACCCACGCAGACACGAGGAGAATGTGCAAACTCCACATAGACAGTGACCCAAGCCGGGAATCGAACCCAGGTCCCTGGAGCTGTGAAGCAGCAGTGCTAACCACTGTGCTACCGTGCCGACATAATTCACTTATTCTACTCACTACATCCTAGCTTAATAAATCTTGCATGTACTTGACATCTATATTGTGGACACTGTTACCTTTTCTGCATTGAGACTTAAATTATCAAATAATAATTGTGATGCACTTTATGAGTTTTAAATCAATCATTAATGGTATTTTTAGAAGCACTTCTGTTTCCTTCCCTACAGATGGTTTCACTGCAACATGCACAATTACTGCCCTTAAACTGGTTAAGTAAAAATAGCCTGTCAGATCTTTCTGCACCTTTTTAAACATCAGATTGTATCTTTGTGGCACAGATATAAACTTGCCATATGCTCAGTGAACACAAACTTGCATCCTAACTAATTTTGTTGCATGGTGGCACAGTGGTTAGCACCAGGGCCCAGGTTCGATTCCAGCCTTGGGTGACTGGCTTTGTGGAGTTTGCACTGAGTTTGCATCTTCTTCCCGTGTCTGCATGGGTTTCCTTTGAGTGCTCTGGTTTCCTCCCACAGTCCATTGGTGTGCAGGTTAGATGGATTGGCCATGTTAAATTTCCCCTTAGTATCCAAAGAAGTGTGGGTTAGAGGGATTTTCCATGGTAAATGTGCAGGGCTATGGGGGTAGAGTGGAGAGGGTGGACCTGGATAAGATGCTCTTTCAAAGGATTGTTGCGGACTCAATGGGCCGAATGGGTGCCTCCTGCACTGTAGGGATTCTATGGAAGCAGATTGGCACACTACCATTTCACCTTGATAAACATTCTTCTTGAACTCCATTTTATTCTTTCTGAGAGCGTGGATTTACTCCTTTCACTGAACAGTGAAAGTGACTGCCCTTGATATCAAGGCAGCATTTGACCGAGTATGGCACCAAGGAGCCCGAGGAAAATTGAAGCCAGTGGAAAACCCACCACTGCCTAAAGTCATGCCTAGCATAAAGGAAGATAATTGTGGTTGCTGGAGGTGAATCATTTAAGCCCGAAGTGTCAGTTTTGATTTTTGTGCTTACTTAAGACATAGGAACAGAAGTAGGTCCTTCGGCCCATCGAGTCTGCTCTGCCATTTAATAACATCATGACTGATCAGATATGGGCCAGAGTTCTCTGGCCGTTCATGCCAGCAGGATTCTCTGGTCCTACGGGTTTCCCAGCAGCAAGGGGTGGCTTCAATGGTAATTCCCATTGACAGCGGAGGGACCAGAAGATCCCACCACCAGCAAATGGCATGCAGCCTGAGGGGAGGCCATAGAATCTCACCGATAATCCTCAACTCTACCTTCCCACCTTATCCCATAACCCTTGGTTTCCTTACTGATTAAAAGTGGACTGGGGCTAGAACTCACAACCTTTTGACTCGTAAATCAACCAAACCGCAGCTAACATTCAGTGACAATATCAGCACTAACTACTTCCATGACATAGAAGGTGGAAGTAGATACAGTTTAAAAATAAACTGAAAATATTTTTGTTGACGTACAATGATGGCATCACATATGTTTGATGCAAACTACGTTACCTTATCATAGAAATCATAGAAACCCTACAGTACAGAAAGAGGCCATTCGGCCCATCGGTCTGCACCGACCACAATCCCACCCAGGCCCTACCCCCATATCCCTACATATTTTACCCACTAATCCCTCTAACCTACACATCTCAGGACAGTAAGGGGCAATTTAAGCATGGCCAATCAACCTAACCTGCACATCTTTGGAATGTTTGGGTTACAAACAAATACACTTTCTTGCAGACTGTACCAATACTGCTTTAATAATATTGTACTTCTCTGCATTTTTATAAGAATGAACAATTGAAGAAGGAGCAGAAGGAACATATCAGAATACTAGTCCGAAAGGCCAAGGAACTGGAGAAAGAACTGGAACGCAAGGAGATAATTAACAATGAGCAAGTAGAACAGGCCATGAAAGAAACGTTGGAAATAAGTAAACAGCAAAAACAGATTACGAAAGGTATTAGTAATTATATTAACTGAATTTCTTTTTTCAAGACTTTTGATGCTCACATATTGCATATTCTGGTCAACTTGTATTTTAATAATCAAAGAAGAAGTTACTAATTTGCAGACCTCAACACTTTGTGGCATTCCCCTGTCCATTCCTAGTTCTTGCATTCATTTTCAACTTTGCAATCTGACAAGTGACACCTGGGGCTGAATTTTCGGGACTACATATTCTGAAAACAAAGGTCACTGAACGATGATTTTAGAAATCCTGCATCTGCGTTTGGTGCTGGCCATTTTTACTGGTAAAGAAAAGGGGGCGGCATGTCATGAACCTAACACTCTCCTAGTTAGAAGCTGACAGTGCCATGTTAGATATACACATTTTAGAACTTGTAGAAGTTTCATGGACTCAGACATGATTTAGAAATCTTTTTAATTCGCACCTGCAGAGTGAAGCATGGGTTGGAGTGCTGAGTCTGCACACTCAGCTGTGCTGGAAAATGTGACTTTGATGTTTTTGGCAGATTTATGAGCATGTCCAGATGCTAATGTTTTTCAAATGTCCAGTCAAGTGATGTTTGTTTATTTTGACAGATTTATGAAATTCTCACCAGCTGCAAAAGCTTGAGCTTTGGGTTTTGGAACACAACCAGTGGCTGGATTCGCTGTTGTAAATCTGTGAGGCTGAGAATTATGTTGATAGCATGTTTAGGGGGGTGGCACACCGCGGATTAGGAGCATGCGGGCAGAGAGGGAATAGGTGATTTCCAGGCAGTCTCAGAGAACTAAGCAGGTATTGCAGGAGTCCCCTGAGTCATAGAGTCATAGAGGTTTACAGCATGGAAACAGGCCTTTCGGCCCAACTTGTCCACGCCACCCTTTTTTTTAAGACCCCTAAGCTAATCCCAATTGCCCGCATTTGGCCCATATCCTTCCATACCTATCGTACCCATGTAACTATCTAAATGCTTTTTAAAAGATAAAATTGTACCCGCCTCTACTACTACCTCTGGCAGCTTGTTCCAGACACTCACCACCCTCTGTGTGAAAAAATTGCCTCTCTGGACACTTTTGTGTCTCTCCCCTCTCACCCTAAACCTATGCCCTCTAGTTTTAGACTCCCCTACCTTTGGGAAAAGATATTGACTATCTACCTTGTCTATGCCCCTCATTATTTTATAGACCTCTACAAGGTCATCCCTCAGCCTCCTATACTCCAGAGAAAAACGTCCCAGTCTATTCAGCCTCTCCTTATAACTCAATCCATCAAGTCCCGGGAGCATCCTAGCCAATCTTTTCTGCAGTCTTTCTAGTTTAATATCCTTTCTATAATAGGGTGACCAGAATTGCACACAGTATTCCAAGTGTGGCCGTACCAATGTTCTGTACAACTTCAACAAGACGTCCCAACTCCTATATTCAATGTTCTGACCGATGAAACCAAGCATGCCGAATGCCTTCTTCACCACTCTGTTCACCTGTGACTCCACTTTCAATGAGCTATGAACATGTACCCCTAGATCTCTTTCTTCTGTAACTCTCTGCAACGTCCTACCAGGGGAAGGCTAACTATAGCCGGATTAGGCAGGAATTGGTGGATGTTGATTGGGAGAGGATGTTCAAGGGTAAGTCCGCGTCTGGCATGTGGGAGTCTTTTAAGGAACTATTGATAAGGCTGCAGGATAGGCATCTGCCTGTAAAAAGGAAAGGTAGGATTCGAGAGCCATGGATAACCAGGGAAATTGAGGATCTGATTAAAATGAAAAGGGAGGCGTACGTTAAGTCCAGGCAACAGAAAACAGATGGAGCTCTGGAGGAATACAGAGAGAGTAGGAAAGGACTCAAACGGGGAGTTAGAAGGGCAAAAAGAGGTCACGAGATGTTCTTGGCAGGCAGGATTAAGGAGAATCCTAAGGCATTCTATTCATACATTAGGAACAAAAGAGTTGTCAGGGAGAAAATCGGACCTCTCAGGGACAAAGGAGGGGAATTTTGCTTAGAACCCAAGGGAATAGGGGAGAGCCTAAATGAATACTTTGCATCGGTATTCATGAAGGAGAGGGGCGTGTTAACCGGGAGTGTCTCGGAGGGAGGCGTTGACCCGTTAGAGAAAATCTCCATTACAAGAGAGGAAGTGTTAGGGTTTTTAGGGAACATTAAAACTGACAAAGCCCCAGGGCCTGATGGCATCTATCCTCGACTGCTCAGGGAGACGAGAGATGAAATTGCTGGGCCTCTGACGGAAATCTTTGTCGCTTCTTTGGACATGGGTGAGGTCCCTGAGGATTGGAGGATAGTGAATGTGGTCCCGTTGTTTAAGAAGGGTAGCAGGGATAACCCAGGAAATTATAGGCCGGTGAGCTTGACGTCCGTGGTAGGGAAGTTGTTGGAGAGGATTCTTAGAGACAGGATGTATGTGCATTTAGAACGGAACAACCTCATTAGTGACAGACAGCATGGTTTTGTAAGAGGGAGGTCGTGCCTTACAAATTTGGTGGAGTTTTTTGAGGAAGTGACAAAAACGGTTGATGAAGGAAGGGCCGTGGATGTCGTCTATATGGATTTCAGTAAGGCATTTGACAAAGTCCCACATGGCAGGTTGGTTAAGAAGGCTAAGGCTCATGGGATGCAAGGAGAAGTGGCTAGATGGGTGGAGAACTGGCTTGGCCATAGGAGACAGAGGGTAGTGGTCGAAGGGTCTTTTTCCGGCTGGAGGTCTGTGACCAGTGGTGTTCCGCAGGGCTCTGTACTGGGACCTCTGCTATTTGTGATATATATAAATGATTTGGAAGAAGGTGTAACTGGTGTAATCAGCAAGTTTGCGGATGACACGAAGATGGCTGGACTTGCGGATAGCGAAGAGCATTGTCTGGCAATACAGCAGGATATAGATAGGCTGGAAAATTGGGCAGAGAGTTGGCAGATGGAGTTTAATCCGGATAAATGCGAAGTGATGCATTTTGGAAGAAATAATGTAGGGAGGAGTTATACAATAAATGGCAGAGTCATCAGGAGTATAGAAACACAGAGGGACCTAGATGTGCAAGTCCACAAATCCTTGAAGGTGGCAACACAGGTGGAGAAGGTGGTGAAGAAGGCATATGGTATGCTTGCCTTTATAGGACGGGGTATAGAGTATAAAAGCTGGAGTCTGATGATGCAGCTGTATAGAATGCTGGTTAGGCCACATTTGGAGTACTGCATCCAGTTCTGGTCGCCGCACTACCAGAAGGATGTGGAGGCGTTAGAGAGAGTGCAGAGAAGGTTTACCAGGATGTTGCCTGGTATGAAGGGTCTTAGCTATGAGGAGAGATTGGGTAAACTGGGGTTGTTCTCCCTGGAAAGACGGAGAATGAGGGGAGATCTAATAGAGGTGTACAAGATTATGAAGGGTATAGATAGGGTGAACGGTGGGAAGCTTTTTCCCAGATCAGAAGTGACGTTCACGAGGGGTCACGGGCTCAAGGTGAGAGGGGCGAAGTATAACTCAGATATCAGAGGGATGTTTTTTACACAGAGGGTGGTGGGGGCCTGGAATGCACTGCCAAGGGTGGTGGAGGCAGGCACACTGACATCGTTTAAGACTTACCTGGATAGTTACATGAGCAGCCTGGGAATGGAGGGATACAAACGATTGGTCTAGTTGGACCAAGGAGCGGCACAGGCTTGGAGGGCCGAAGGGCCTGTTTCCTGTGCTGTACTGTTCTTTGTTCTTTGTTCTATTAACTGAGTAAGTCCTGCCTTGGTTCAAGCTACCAAAATGCATCACCTTGCATTTGTCTAAATTAAACTCCATCTGCCATTCATCAGCCCACTGGCCCAATTGATCAAGATCCCGTTGCAATTGGAGATAACTTTCTTCACTGTCCACTATGCCACCAGTCTTGGTGTCATCTGCAAACTTACTAACCATGCCTCCTATATTCTCATCCAAATCATTAATATAAATGACAAATAACAGTGGGCCCAGCACTGATCCCTGAGGCACACTGCTGGTCACAGGCTTCCAGTTTGAAAAACAACTCTCTACAACCACTCTCTGGCTTCTGTCAAGAAGCCAATTTTGTATCTATTTAGATATCTCACCCTGGATCCCGTGAGATTTAACTTTATGCAACAACCTACCGTGCGGTACCTTGTCAAAGGCCTTGCTAAAGTCCACGTAGACAACATCAACTGCACTGCCCTCATCTACCTTCTTGGTTACCCCTTCAAAAAACTCAGTTAAATTTGTGAGACATGATTTTCCACTCACAAAGCCATGCTGTCTATCTTGCTTGTTAATTGGTTTTCCATTTTGGTTACTGGTTCCTCAGAGGAGTGCTGCCAGAGTAAAGTTGCTGGCACCATGGGTAGCTCAGTTGCCTATGACGGGAGGAAGAAGAGTGGAAAAGCTGTAGTGATGGGGATTTAATACTCAGTGAATCAGACAGGCTTTTCAGCAGCACTAAGTGTGATTTCAAGACGGTGGATTTCCTGCCTGGTACCAGGGTCAAGGATGTAATGGAATGGCTGCATGACATCCTCCTGGGGGAGGGTGGACACAGTAAGAAGTCTCACAACACCAGGTTAAAGTCCAACAGGTTTATTTGGTAGCACAAGCCACATCGAGAGTGAACACACAGAGGTTGTGGTCCACATTAGTCGCAGCAACATAGGAAGGAAGAGGGATAAGGTCCTAAAAGCATATTTTAGGAAGTTAGGAAGGGAATTAAAAAGCAGGACCTTAAACAGTAATCTCAGGATTACTCTCAGGGTCATGTGCTAATGAGTATAGGAACAGCAGGATTGAGCGATTTAACATGTGGCTGGAGAATTGGTGTAGGAGAGGGGGGCATCAGATTTCTGAGGCATTAAGACCGGTTTAGTGGGAGATAAGAATTGTATAAGATGGACGGGTAACAACTTACCAGGACTACTATCTTCGCAGGGAGATTTGCTAGTGCTATTGGGGATGGTTTAAACTAGCCTGCTAGGGGGATGGGATCCTGAGGAATAGCTCAAATTGGCAGGAAGAAAAACTGATTATAGGAAGCAGAAAGATAGCAAGTGAAATTAGAAAACAGGTAATACAAAGGTGAGCTATCAATCAGGCTTAGAATGTGGAATAATGCCATAAAGTGAAGGGCACCCTTGCTGAATTCATGCAGCTTTTGTGACAAGGCACACATAGGGGTAAATGGGTATGATCTAATTGCCATTACGGGTGACCAAGATTGGAAACTGAATATTTGGGGATATTTAACATTTAGTAAAGACAGGCAAAAAGGAAAAGGAGGTGGTGTTACACTGATAATAAGGGATGAGATCATAAATTAGTAAGGACGGATCTCAAATTGGAAGAACAAAATGTGGGAACTGTTTGCGTGAAGCTATGAAACAGCAAGGGGCAGCAAACATTGGTAAGAGTTGTTTATAGACCACCAAGTAGAGTGGTAATATGGGACATGGTTTTATTCAGAAGATTAGAAAAGCATGTAGCATGGGTAATACAGTGATCATGCGTAACTTGAATCTGCGCAATCTGCATATAGATTGGGTAAGCCTAATGAGCACAGATACTGTGGAAAATGAGTTTGAGGATGGATTTATAGAGCAGGATGTTGAGGAACTGACTAGAGAACAAGTTATTTTATATCATAGAAACCCTACAGTGCAAAAGGATGCCATTCGGCCCATCGAGTCTGCACCGACCACAATCCCACCCAGGTCCTACCCCCATATCCCTACATATTTGCCCACTAATACCTCTAACCTACGCATCTCAGGACACTAAGGGGCAATTTTAGCATGGCCAATCAACCTAACCCGCACATCTTTGGACTGTGGGAAGAAACTGGAGCACCCGGAGGAAACCCACGCAGACACGAGGAGAATGTGCAAACTCCACACAGACAGTGACCCAAGCCGGGAATCGAACCCAGATCCCTGGAGCTGTGAAGCTGCAGGGCTAACCACTGTGCTACCATGCACTAGTATTGTGCAATGAAAAAAGGCTAATTAATAATCGTTGTAAAAAATCTTTAGGGATAAGTTATCATTATATGATAGAACTTTAAATTATGTTTGAAGGTGAGAGAGTTCAATCTGCAGCCAGGGTGTTAAACTTGAACAAAGGAAATTAAAAAGGTATATGGGGCAAATTGGCTGAGGTA
This sequence comes from Mustelus asterias, assembly GCF_964213995.1. Classification (NCBI taxonomy): domain Eukaryota; kingdom Metazoa; phylum Chordata; class Chondrichthyes; order Carcharhiniformes; family Triakidae; genus Mustelus; species Mustelus asterias. The sequence goes on along the minus strand of NC_135810.1, from coordinate 66,946,343 downwards.
GATTGGGAAAATTCATTATGATGGTACACAGGCAATGGACAGTCTTTAAAATATTACATAGTTTACAGCATTCTTTTGAGGCACAAAAACCCAAAAAGAAATGTCTGTCAATCATGACTAACAAAAGAAAGATGATACAGTTAATGAGATTATTTTGTTTTAGGTTTTCAGTGGCAAAGGAAGATAGCAAGGCAAAATTATTTTTATTTCTTGTGCTATCTCCACCTCTCCTCTTGTAAAGAATTATTGTGATGTTCTCTTAAATTATGCATCTAATATATTAAAAAAAAACTTATTTTTGCAAGGAACCCAATCAGAGAAATGAGTGAGTACATACGAGGCTTACCAAAAACCTAATCAAAACAGAGGGTTTTAAAGAGGGTCAAAGGAGGACAGGATAATTGAGAGGCTAAAGGATTCAGGAACATCAGAGAATGGGATCTAAGTGACCAAAGGATGTCAATGCAGTAGCTAAGAAAGGGAGAATGCACCAAAGGCCAGTGTTGGAGGAGCAGGGTATGTATGAATGGAAGTTGTTGTGCTCAAGAAACAAGACCACGGACTTAATTGGAATTTAGATCAGAGAAATTGGGGGAATCGTAAGTCAGTACAGTGGCAGTTGAGGTCATCTCTGATACAAATGGATTTTGATGTGGGTTAGGATGTATCGAAGTTTAAGAATAAGAGGCCAGTCAGAAAAGCATTAGAGAAATAAGGAAAAGAGTACTGCGTGCAGTTATAAAAAGGAGATTGTGGCAATGTAAAGCATGCAGAGACGATTTACCAGGATGATACCAGAAATATATGGGTGTACACACCTGGAAAGGATTGACAATCTCTTTTCTCTTTAAAAAAAAGGCTGAGGGGGTTGATTCAAGAGATCTTTAAATTTATAATTTTGCCGGAGTGGAAAGAGAGAGAATGTTTTTTTTATTGTGGGAAAATGTGAACCCAAAGGTCATCAACATTAGATTGTGTTTCTTTGTAACTTGCAGGAATTCAGATGAAACTTCTTCACCCAAAGAGTGGTGAGAATGTGGGACTCATTACCACAGGGAGTGGGTGAAACAAATAGTCTAGATGTATTTAAGTGGCAGCTAGCCGAGCATTCGAGGGAAAAGGCAATGAAGGGTCACGATGATAGAAGCGGATGAAGAAAAATATAAGGAGGCTCAGGTAGAATATAACAGCAGGATGGACTCAATGGCCAGAATGGCTTTCTTCTGTGTCGTATATCCTATGTAAAACAATTAATGGGAAGATGGTTAAGGGAGCAGAAGTTAGGGCTCATGGATAAGAAAAACTTGAGAAACTACAAACAGGCCATGTTTAAAGGCTGTGGTGGGTACAAGCTGGGAGAACTTTGGCTTGGTAGAGAGCAGGGAAGAGGCAGCTAAATGAATTATTTCTAATTTAGAGGTTAATAAATCCATGAGCTCCTCCCATTTTTAGAGGTGGAAATGAACTACCTACTTCAAAGCAAGTTGCTATTGTATACCAATCTGCTGTGCTGCCAGACTGCTCTTTTTATTTTGTTGTTTGTGATTATCTAGCAAACCAGAAGAGCTAGAGACCAAACAAGCTGAGAATTCTGACCAACACTGAGTATATTTTCTTGTTTGAGCCAGATGTACAATCCATAATAAAAGATCTAGAGCAGAAAATTCAGAAGGAGGAAGAAGTGAAGGCCTACTGGCTGGAGTACAAGAATGTTGGAAGCATTGAACATGCTGGAATTATCAACCTTCGAGAAAATGAACTCGTAGACCTGGTGAAAAATTTTAGTGACATTGAAGGTATGTTTAATGCTTTGTCACATTGGAAGCTCTGTAGCACCTGACCTAATTTTTAAGTGTCCAAAATATGTTGGCATACTTTATGATAAAATCAGATATGAATTATTTGCATATGCAAATAAGGGGTCTAACACCTGCATCAGGTCGCTGCTGCAGTATTGATTTTCCCACCTGCAATGTCTGCATTCAGGGAAACCAACGCTAAAGATCACCTGCTAAAAAGGAAGCCAATTTCATGTAAAGCAGCATCTCAGTCTGTCCCTTCCCTGAAATTCTCAACCATTGATTTTCTTGCATACTGACACTCGTCTTTTGCAGCCTCTGACCCCAATCTTGCTTTCCCCAGGACATTGTTCTTGACCTCAAATGTCTCTCTATCTGACCTCCAGCCATTCAGCCCTTCCTGGCTCCAGTTTTGGGATTGCTTTGAAAGTGCACTCATTGTTGTTATATAGACAAGAACAGCAGCAAATTTACATATAGAAAGACAACACATACAGCAAATGAAGTTATAACCAGATTATATATTGGTGTTAAGTGAGAACAGACATTCGGGACAGCAGTAGAACTCTCACTGTTGTGTAGTGCCATGTTTTATGATTCCCAGTGACCAGCTTAAAGGAATCATACAAGTTTTTGAGTTTTAAGACTTTTACTGTTACAAATGAATTAAAACCAAAATCAACTAAATATTATTTAGAAGAGAATTAATACTCTAAACTACAGAAAAGATAACCCTTATTAATGTCTTAACATGACTGATAACCCCATGTCACATATGTATGTTAGAGCATGCTCTCTGCAGAATTGTGATCTTTACAGGAAATAGTCCAAATTCACTCCCAGCTTCCAACAGCTTCTCCACGTTTCTGAGTTGTAATTGTTTAGCGATCATTGAAGATTCTTTCTCTCAATCTTCTGAGAATTCCAGAACCAATTTCTAGCCGTACGGCCCACTCTGGTGATTCTTTCTCCCAGCCTCACCAGGGAGAATCTTCTTGTGTTCTTAAATCTCTGCCAGTTCCTTCTCTTTGGCCAGACAACAAGCTTCCATCTACATTCTGCCTTGTAGCTAACAGAAAGTGGCCTTTCCCTTGCTGCTCACAACAGCTGCTGCTTCCCTGTCTCTCTTTCTTTCTCTGGGAATCTCTCCTTCTCTCTCTGTCCAAAGCCTCTGAAATAGCAAATCTGCAAGAACACCTGCATCTTCCTTTGTGTGTAGATGTTAAACTTGGTACATGGATTTCAGTATCACTTGACTGGGATTCCCAGTCCCCAAGGCAACTGCAGAGTAATGTGTTAATGGATATATTATTGAGACCATGATGGTACTAATGATGTAATTGTGACACCAGTAGTCAAATGTCCAAGAGGCTCCAAGAGAGCTAAGTGTGGAATAGTCTGTGTCCTGAATACCATGTGCTCACCCTGAAATCTTTGTAAATATTTCCTAATACATCGCTTGAAGTTAAGCCATACCAACTATCTCAAGTTTGTTGTAGGGAAACAAAGCTTCATCAAGGTTCAATAAGATGAGTCAAACCTCACTAAAGTTTGGCAACAACATTGAAACAGTAACCAAGCTACACTGGCTTATTGTTGGGCAGAACTCATTGCAGATCGCATGCTTCCTTTCCTTCATTACTCTATTTTATCATAAGTTGAAGCAATAGTTTAATACATGCCTATGTTATGAAATCTCACATACGAAACACATGGGATCTTTTACATCTACCTGTACTAACAAGACCTGGGGAACAAAACAGTAGGTCAGTAAATACTGAGGCTGGGGTTGAGCTGGGGGCCAGGGCAAGGCTAGCTAAGAAGAGGAGCACTCTGGAGGAGGATGACCTGAGTGGGTCTGGAGTGCATCTGCTTCAATGCGAGGAGCGTAACGGGTAAAACAGACGAACTTAGGGCCTTAATGCTTATGTGGAATTTGGATGTGGTTGCGGTGACGGAAACTTGGTTAAAAGGACAGGACTGGCAGCTGAATATTCCGGGGTATAAGTGTTTTAGGCGAGACAGAGGAGGGGCTAAAAAAGGTCGGGGAGTAGCGATATTAGTTAAGGAGCATATTACCGCGGTGCAGAGGGTAGACAACTTAGAGGGGTCATGTACTGAGTCGCTGTGGGTGGAACTCAGAAACAGGAAGGGTGCAGTCACTATGCTGGGGGTGTACTACAGACCACCCAACAGCCCACGGGAAGTGGAGGAAAGGATATGTCAGGAGATTCTGGATAGGTGCAGAAAAAATAGGGTTGTTGTAGTGGGGGACTTTAATTTCCCTGGCACAGACTGGAAAGTGCTTAGAGCTGGGGGTCCGGACGGGGAGGAATTTGTAAAATGCGTACTGGAAGGTTCTTTGGAACAGTATGTAGATAGCCCGACTAGAGAGGGGGCTATACTGGACCTAGTTCTGGGAAATGAGCCCGGTCAGGTCGTCAAAGTTTCGGTAGGGGAACATGTGGCAAATAGTGACCACAACTCTGTTAACTTTAGGATAGTAATGGACAAGGATGAGTGCTGTCCTACGGGCAGGGTGCTAAATTGGGGGAAGGCTAACTATAGCCGGATTAGGCAGGAATTGGTGGATGTTGATTGGGAGAGGATGTTCGAGGGTAAGTCCGCGTCTGGCATGTGGAGTCTTTTAAGGAACTATTGATAAGGCTGCAGGATAGGCATCTGCCTGTAAAAAGGAAAGATAGGAAAGGTAGGATTCGAGAGCCGTGGATAACCAGGGAAATTGAGGATCTGATTAAAATGAAAAGGTAGGCGTACGTTAAGTCCAGGCAACAGAAAACAGATGGAGCTCTGGAGGAATACAGAGAGAGTAGGAAAGAACTCAAACGGGGAGTTAGAAGGGCAAAAAGAGGTCACGAGATGTTCTTGGCAGGCAGGATTAAGGAGAATCCTAAGGCATTCTATTCATACGTTAGGAACAAAAGAGTCAGGGAGAAAATCGGACCTCTCAGGGACAAAGGAGGGGAATTATGCTTAGAACCCAAGGGAATAGGGGAGATCCTAAATGAATACTTTGCATCGGTATTCACGAAGGAGAGGGGCGTGTTAACCGGGAGTGTCTCGGAGGGAGGTGTTGACCCGTTAGAGAAAATCTCCATTACAAGAGAGGAAGTGTTAGGTTTTTTAGGGAACATTAAAACTGACAAAGCCCCAGGGCCTGATGGCATCTATCCTCGACTGCTCAGGGAGACGAGAGATGAAATTGCTGGGCCTCTGACGGAAATCTTTGTCGCTTCTTTGGACACGGGTGAGGTCCCTGAGGATTGGAGGATAGCGAATGTGGTCCCGTTGTTTAAGAAGGGTAGCAGGGATAACCCAGGAAATTATAGGCCGGTGAGCTTGACGTCCGTGGTAGGTAAGTTGTTGGAGAGGATTCTTAGAGACAGGATGTATGTGCATTTAGAACGGAACAATCTCATTAGTGACAGACAGCATGGTTTTGTAAGAGGGAGGTCGTGCCTTACAAATTTGGTGGAGTTTTTTGAGGAAGTGACAAAAACGGTTGATGAAGGAAGGGCTGTGGATGTCGTCTATATGGATTTCAGTAAGGCATTTGACAAAGTCCCACATGGCAGGTTGGTTAAGAAGGTTAAGGCTCATGGGATACAAGGAGAAGTGGCTAGATGGGTGGAGAACTGGCTTGGCCATAGGAGACAGAGGGTAGTGGTCGAAGGGTCTTTTTCCGGCTGGAGGTCTGTGACCAGTGGTGTTCCGCAGGGCTCTGTACTGGGACCTCTGCTATTTGTGATATATATAAATGATTTGGAAGAAGGTGTAACTGGTGTAATCAGCAAGTTTGCGGATGACACGAAGATGGCTGGACTTGCGGATAGCGAAGAGCATTGTCGGTCAATACAGCAGGATATAGATAGGCTGGAAAATTGGGCAGAGAGGTGGCAGATGGAGTTTAATCCGGATAAATGCGAAGTGATGCATTTTGGAAGAAATAATGTAGGGAGGAGTTATACAATAAATGGCAGAGTCATCAGGAGTATAGAAACACAGAGGGACCTAGGTGTGCAAGTCCACAAATCCTTGAAGGTGGCAACACAGGTGGAGAAGGTGGTGAAGAAGGCATATGGTATGCTTGCCTTTATAGGACAGGGTATAGAGTATAAAAGCTGGAGTCTGATGATGCAGCTGTATAGAACGCTGGTTAGGCCACATTTGGAGTACTGCGTCCAGTTCTGGTCGCCGCACTACCAGAAGGACGTGGAGGCGTTGGAGAGAGTGCAGAGAAGGTTTACCAGGATGTTGCCTGGTATGGAGGGTCTTAGCTATGAGGAGAGATTGGGTAAACTGGGGTTGTTCTCCCTGGAAAGACGGAGAATGAGGGGAGATCTAATAGAGATGTACAAGATTATGAAGGGGATAGATAGGGTGAACAGTGGGAAGCTTTTTCCCAGGTCGGAGGTGACGATCACGAGGGGTCACGGGCTCAAGGTGAGAGGGGCGAAGTATAACTCAGATATCAGAGGGATGTTTTTTACACAGAGGGTGGTGGGGGCCTGGAATGCGCTGCCAAGTAGGGCGGTGGAGGCAGGCACGCTGACATCGTTTAAGACTTACCTGGATAGTCACATGAGCAGCCTGGGAATGGAGGGATACAAACGATTGGTCTAGTTGGACCAAGGAGCGGCACAGGCTTGGAGGGCCGAAGGGCCTGTTTCCTGTGCTGTACTGTTCTTTGTACGAGTAAATGTGGCCTTAGTTTAAATACTTCTGACAATGTTGCACTCCCTCAGTAGAGTAGGGCTTGCACCTACAACATTCTGACTCAAAAGAGGCAGTATTATCAAACTGAATCCTTTAGCTGGAAGAATTTACTTGGAACAAGTGAATTTATAATGAGTTAACAGCTTACTGGCATTTCCAAATAATTAAGGTAACTTTTTTTAGCATACAGGGTACATTAGGTCCTGTGATCAAGCTGCAGTGAATAAAAATATATGGGTTTAAGTTATATCATTCCATTTAATAGAAAATTGTGGATTGATTTTTTCCAGGGAATATTAGAATACGTTTCTATCTTGTGTTTTTTTTCCTTTAATTATCCTGAAATATCTGACTTTTGGTAATGTATAACTTCATGAGTAGGAATTACACCATATAATACAATCCAATTTCATATATAGGCATGGCAAAAGCATGTTAATAAAATTTTCTATCATTAGAACCATCATGCTGAGCCTATTCCTGTCCTATTCTAACAAATATACAGCAAGGGATCACTGGATAATTAATAGGAACTTTGGTTAGCTTTCAACGGTGAAGCTCGGTGGCAGGAAAGTTAATTGCAGCACTAATCCTATCGTTCCAGATGAGTTTTACAAACACAATACATGCAAGGAATTAAATAAGGGATCTACTGATATGTGGGTTAACACTACACCAAGTGCTATCCAAAGTTATTGGGCAGCTGTGATTTCTTCATGTTTAAATTTACCTTTGTTTTTAAAGATCATTTTCACAGAGCCTCAGCGAGAGCAAAGGAGGATATTGACAGATTAACAAGGGAGCAAATGGATAATAAAAAGGCAGTTGCTGCACAGGTAACTAAAATGTTCGGTTTATCATTTTGTTCTTATTGTGCAACGAAACATTGCAACTCTTCTGCTGCACAAGTTTGATTCCTAAAATTTAATAGTAAGGGTCATCATTCCCCTCAATATTAAATATGTCCGACAACAACCAGACATACAGTACCTTGGCGCTGTGTTGACGTTGTTGACAATGATCATTGATTAACCCAATTGTGGCCTCACTGATGTACGGCCAAAATATTCTAGGAAATTAGATCCTATGTTGCAGCATTGTCACTGGCAATCCAAGGAGTTCTGGTGTTATTGCTCAGAAGTGTCTTGTATTCAATTTTTAATCACAATTTATATATTTGTAATAGTCACCTCCGATCATTTGATAATTCATGGTCAATAATGTTATTAATTACTTCTGTTTTATGGCATTCATTTAGCAATATTCCAAATATGAAAATTGATTATTGTATTCAAGTTAAAATAGATGTAATTAATTAAAACTAATTTCAATTAATAATTGTTGCATTTTATAAACTCACTAAGGTACAGTCATCCTATTTGCTATATAAACCTAATCCAAAAATGTTACAACTTGGCTACAATTATTTACAATATATATTACTGATTTGGACAAGGGAAGTGAATGTTTTACTATTGCTAAGTTTGTGGATGACAAATATAGGTGGGAAGGCAAGTAGTGAGGATGACTCACACGGTCTGCAGAGAGATATGGAAAGTTAAGTGAGTGGGCAAAAAACTTGGCATATGGAATACCATGTAGGAAATGTGAAGTTATGCACTTTGGTAGGAAGAATAAAGGGGCTGAATATTATTCAAATGGAGAAAGGCTGCAGAAAGCTGCAGCAGAGAGGGATTTGTGGGTCCTCATGCATAAATCACAAAAAACTAGCATGCAAGTTCAACAGGTAATAGGAAAGGCAAATAGAATGTTGGCCTTTATTTAGCGATCCCTAAAAATAGGGAAGTCTTGCTAAAGGCACGAGTTAGATCAGACCTGGAATAGTTTTGGTCCCTTCTCTAAGGAAATATATCCTGGCAGTGGAAGGATTGCAGCGAAGGTTCACTGAATTGATCCCGGCTATGGGGAGATTTTCTTATGAGGAGAGATTGAGTAGGTTGGGCCTGTAGTCATTGGAGTTTAGAAGAGTGAAAGGTGACCTTATTGAAACATAGAGGATTCTCAGGGGGCTTAACAGGGTAGATGCTGAGAGGTTGTTTCTCCTTGTGGGAGTGTCTAGGACCAGAAAGCATAATCTTAGAGTAAGGGTTCACCCATTTGAGACAGCGGAGGAGAAATTTCTTCTCTCAGTGAATCCGTGGAATTTTTTACTGCAGAGGGCTGGAAAGGCTGTGTCATTAAGTATGTTCGCGGCTGAGATAGACAGATTTTAAATCAGTAAGGGAATCAAGGGCTATGGAAATAAGGTGGGAAAGTGGAGTTGAAGATTATCACATCAGATCAGTCATGTCTCATTGAATGATGGAGCAGACTCAAAAGGCTAAATGGCCAACTTCTGCTCCTACTTCTTATGGCTTACAAAACTTGAAAAGAATTGTCTATACGCTATGCTGTTTGTAACGTCCTTTCTGACAAGGATTTCCTATTACCATGCAGTGATCGTAAATTTTACACATTTATAGATCATGAGGACCAAGTGTTATAGGAATAGAAATTGGTATGAGTTGCACATATTATTCTGGCAAAAAAACAGGCACAAAACATCCCATTTTGGCAGTGGGATTGCCAGCACCCAATTTAGGTATTTGTAATCTTGCTAAATTCGTCGGGATTTTTCACCCAAATATCCTAGGTGAGCGCCTTAATTCCTTTAAATTAGTAAACTATGGGTTTACTGTCTATTGAAGGGCCTCATCAAAAAATTAGACAGTGAACACCAGGGCAGGAATCAGGAGACCTCAGCAGCTCGCACAACCTCCAACTGCAAGTCTACTATTTAAATAAAAATGTTGAACCACGCAGAACATACACTGCTTTCCTGTCTCACATGTGTTGGAAGCACTTCATGTCCCATATCATCGACCCCCTCCTCCCCACCCGCATCCCTTGCTCCCAAGCCCCTGAAGCCCCTGAAGCCCCCTAACTCCCACCTGGGACTTAGCTGAGAGCTGTCACTGGTGAAGTTGACAGTCTGATAATGAAATCTTCATTTGGGATGGCTGTCTATGTAATTAGCAGCGACAACTCAGACCAACTGTCAGGGCACTTAGTTCAGGCTCAAACTAGCAGTGCAATACTGAATTTGATTCTGAAAACAATCTCAGGCTAATTTTTAGGTTATGGTATCCATAATAATAACAATTTAATTACAGCCTGTTGTTCATTACTTGCTCTGCTGCTTTGAAAATAGTTCATTCTATATTGCAGTATATTGGCAAAATATAACAATCCATCAATGTGACTCTTTAAAATATATTTATTCTTCTGTCCAGAAAGCCATAAGTTATATGGGTAAATACAGCCGCCAACAAGTAAAGGAAAATGCATGGCTAAAGAAAGAGGTAAGAAAATATGAAGTAGGTTTTTATTTAACTGCATCTAGCATTCTTTAAGTGGAACATTTCAAAGCATAGAACACAAACAGATCTTTTCCCATCAATTTATTTCTTCTATAAAGCATGTGCAAGTTTGCTTTCAAGTCCAATAGCAGGTGTACTAATCAACTAAACTAATGTGTCTTAGATTGTATTGAGCTTCTGAAAGTTATACTTATTGATTCAAGTGTATTGAGACCAGTGGAAAAATACACTCCAATTGCTAGAATCATACTTGGCACAAAGAAAGAGAGTTGTGGTTGTTGGAAGCCAATCATTTCAGGCCCAGGACATTGCTGCAGGAGTTCCTCAGGGCAGCAGCATCTGAAGTCCAAATCTGACCTTTACTCAATCATGATCAGAAGTGAAGCTGTTCATCATCGACTGTACAAAATCAGTCCCAATCACTGTTCCTCAGAAAAATTAATCATTCGAATATTTCAAGAATTAATTTCAATTATTTTCAAATAAGCAAGTGTTTTATTGTATATGGATCCAGGCTGCATAAAGAATAGGCATCAGGAATCCTTTGGGTAAATTTCCAATCTGCAGAGCTGATTAAATGTTGCATGAGAAATAAAAATGTTAATTGACATCTTAGAATATATATATCAGCCTAAACATTGAATTGAGCACAAATTGAGGTGTATTTGTGCTGCAGCACATGCTAATAACAGGATGTCCGCAAGTTGGTTCACCAGGTTCAGTAGGACATGACCAGCGAGCTGCAAGCACCATTTGTAATGCTAGAGGTAGTTTTTAAGTTGCTAAGGGAAGCGGGGAGTTGGTGGGGGGGAAAGAAAGCAACAAGAGCAGCCAGCTGAGACATCCGCAGAGGTTCTCAAGCAAGTTGGGTAAAAGCAATTGGGAGGAGGATAAGTGGTATTCGGCAGTGAATGGTGACAGTAAGGTGGGGGAGGGGGTTACTTGAAATGGCTATGTGGCAAGACATGTTAGTGTACCATGCTGCAGTTTTCATCTGGGTGTGAGTGAGTGAATAAGTGACAGAGGAGATAAAAAATGAAAACATTATAGTTGAATAAAGATTAACTGACACAGGCTAGTTGGACAAAATTACCTAGTCGATAACTATAGTTTTATGCTTAATTTACTTTTCTGCTGGACAATAAAGATTTCACATTCTTGGGAGTTACGACGCTACTCTTGACGCCTAGTCTCTAGGGAGCATTGGAGGGTGGAACAGAGCAGCACAGGGAGTACTAACTTACCTCGGGGATCCACGGTCTAGTCTCCAGGGAGCAGTCAGAGGGCAGAGCAGCAGCACAGTGAGTATACAACTTATCTTGGGGATAGAATCCCTCCAGGGCAGACAGAGGCCATTCGGCCCATCGAGCCTGCACTGACCACAATCCTGCCCAGGTCCTATCTCTGTAACCCCACATATTTACCCTGCTAATCCCCCTGGCATTGAGGGACAATTTAGCATAGTCAATCAATCAATCTAACCCACACATCTTTGGACTGTGGGAAGAAACTGGAGCAGCCGGAGGAAACCCACGCAGACACTGGGAGAACGTGCAAACTCCACATAGTCACCCAAGGCCGGAATTGAACCCGGGTCCCTGGCGCTGTGAGACAGCAGTGTTAACCACTGTGCCACCGTGCTGCCCACAGTCCATGGCCTAGTCTCCAGGGAACAGTCGGAGGGCGAAGCAGCAGCACAGTGAGTATAAAACTAACTTACCTCAAGGATCCGTGGCCTAGTCTCCAGGAAGCAGTTGGGGGGCAGAACACTGTATACATTGTACCTGACAAAAAACTGAATAAGTAACATCACAGAAAAGCTGTGACCTAATTGGCTGGTAGGAAATCTGTACAAAATTTGAAAAAGAACATTGCAAAACTAATTAATTAATTAATTAACTAAGTAGCGATGGCTGGACAGGTGATATGCTGTAGCTGTCTGATGTGCAAGCTGGCGGATACCATTGCGAACTGCAGAGACCACATCTGCAGCAAGTGTTGGTTGCTCGAAGAACTTTGGCTCAGAATTGATGAGCTGGAGTCGCAGCTTCAGATGCTGAAGCACATCTGGGAGGGGGAGAGTTACCTGGACGCTTTGTTTCAAGAGGCAGTCACACCTGGTAGATTAAGTACCTCTAATTTGGTCAGTGGTCAGGGACAGCAGGGGTATGACTGCAGGTGAGGCAGGTAGGGGGATCATGAATTCAGGAACAGAGCAGCCTCAGCTCTTGACCTTGTCCAACAGGGATGAGGTACTTGCTCCGAGATGAGGAAGAGGCCTGTAGGGAAGATGAGCTAACCAACCACTGCACCGTGGTACAGGAGGCCATTCAAGAGGGGGGAGCAAAAAGACAAGTGGTAGTTGTAGAGGACTCTATAATTAGGGGGCTTGATAGCATCCTTTGCAAACCAGATCATGAGTCCAGCATGGTATGTTGCCTGGGTGCCAGGGTGAGGGACGTCTCTGACCGGCTTGAAAGGATATTGGAGTGGGAGTGGGAGGATCCATTTGTTGTACCCGAGCCATGTGCAAATTGGCATAGGGATGAGAAAATTAGGGAAGTGAACATGTGACTAAAGGAGTGGTGCGGAAAAGAGGGGTTCCATTTCATGGGGCATTGGCATCAGTATTGGAACAGGAGGGATCTGTACCGTTGGGACAGTCTTCACCTGAACAGATCTAGGACCAGTGTTCTGGCGGAAAGGATAAATAGGGTGGTCACAAGGACTTTAAACTAGCAAGTGGGAGGAAGAAGGGAAGGGTAAAACTAAGTATAATGGTTAATAGGAAGCATGTGAGGAGAAGGTTGCAACTACACGGAAAATTACGAAAAAAGTTAAAAGGGAGAAGAGTTCAGGAGGTGTAAGGATTCAAAAAGGTATAAAAACTAGCATAGGGTTACTTTACCCGAATGCTCACAGCATTCAAAACAAGGTAAATGAGTTGACGGCACAAATCATCGCAAATGAGTATGATTAGTGTCCATTACAGAGACATGGTTGCAGGGTGGTTACAATCGGGAGTTAAATATCCAGGGAAGAACAGACAGGAAGGTAAGGGAGGTGGTGTAGCTCTGATATTTAAGGACGCCATCAGGGTGGTAGTGAGATATGACATAGGTTCTATGGAGAAAAGGGTTGAATTCATTTGGGTGGAAATTAGAAAGTGAGGAAAAAGTCACGGATAGACGTAGTTTATAGGCCGCCAAATAATAACATCACGGTGGAGCGAGCAATAAACAAGGAAATAATTGATGCATGTAAAAATGATATGGCAATTATCATGGGAGATTTTAATCTACATGTGTCAATTGGTCAAAGCAGGTCGGTCAAGGCAGCCTTGAGAAGGAGGTAGAACATAGAACAAAGAACATAGAAAAGCTACAGCACAAACAGGCCCTTCGGCCCACAAGTTGCGCCAAACATGTCCCTACCTTCTAGGCTTACCTATAACCCTCTATCTTACTAACTTCCATGAACTTATCCAAAAGTCTCTTAAAAGACCCTATCGAATCTGCCTCCACCACCACTACTGGCAGCCGATTCCACGCACCACTCTGAGTGAAAAACTTACCCCTATCATCTCCTCTGTGCCTACTCCCCAGCACCCTAAACCTGTGACCTCTTATGGCAACCATTTCAGCCCTGGGTAAAAGCCTCTGAGAATCCACTCTATCAATACCCCTCAACATCTTATACACCTCTATCAGGTCACCGCTCATCCTTCGCTTCTCCAAGGAGAAAAGACTTAGCTCTCTCAACCTATCCTCATAAGGCATGCCACCTAATCCAGGCAACATCCTTGTAAATCTCCTCTGCACCCTTTCTATGGCTTCCACATCCTTTCTGTAATGAGGCGACCAGAACTGGGCACAGTACTCCAGGTGGGGTCTGACCAGGGTTCTATACAGCTGCAGCATTATCTCCCGATTTCTAAACTCAATTCCTCTATTGATGAAGGCCAGTATTCCATATGCCTTCTTAACCACAGCCTCCACCTGCGACGCTGCTTTGAGCGTCCTATGAACCCGGACCCCAAGATCCTTCTGATCTTCCACTGCCAAGCGTTTTTCCCTTAATATTATATTCTTTCATCCTATTCGACCTGCCAAAATGAACCAACACACACTTATCTGGGTTGAAGTCCATCTGCCACTTCTCCGCCCAGTCTTGCATCTTATCTATGTCTTGTTGCAACTGCTGACATCCCTCTACACTATCCACAACCCCACCAACCTTTGTGTCATCAGCAAACTTGCCAACTCATCCTTCCACTTCCTCATCCAGGTCATTTATAAAAATCACAAAGAGCAAGGGTCCCAGAACAGATCCCTGGGGCACTCCACTGGTGACCGACCTCTATGCTGAAAAGACCCATCTACAACCACTCTTTGCCTTCTGTGGGCAAGCCAGTTCTGAATCCACAAAGCAATGTTCCCTTATATCCCATGCCCCTTCACTTTCTCAATGAGCCTTGCATGGGGCACCTTATCAAACGTCTTGCTGAAATCCATATAAACTAGGTCTACCGCTCTTCCCTCGTCTATGTGTCTAGTTACATCTTCAATAAATTCAATTAGGCTCGTAAGGCATGATCTGCCTTGGACAAAGCCGTGCTGGCTATTTCTGATCATACTATTCCTCTCCAGATGTTCATAAATCCTGCCTCTCAGGAACTTACCAACCACTGAGGTTAGACTCATCGGTCTATAATTTCCCGGGCTCGCTCTTCTCCCTTTCTTGAATAACGGAACCACATCCGCAATCCTCCGGACCCTCTTCCGTCTCCATTGATGACACAAAGATCATTGCCAGAGGCTCAGCAATCTCTTCCCTCGCCTCCCACAGTAACCTGGGGTACATCCCATCCGGTCCCGGCGATTTATCTAACTTGATGCTTTTCAAAAGCTCCAACACATCCTCTTTCCTAATGTCCACATGCTCAATCTTCTCAGTCCACTGCAAGTCTGCACTGCAACTACCAAGATCCTTTCCACTGTGAATACTGAAGCAAAGTATTCATTGAGTACCTCTGCCATTTCTACCGGTTCTATACAGACTTTCCCACCGTCACATTTGATAGGTCCTACTCCTTCACATCTTATCCTCTTGCTCTTAACATACCTGTAGAATGCCTTGGGGTTTTCCTTTATCCTGTCTGCCAAGGCCTTCTCATGACTCCTTCTTGCTCTTCTAATTTCCCTCTTAAGTTCCTTCCTACTAGTCGTATACTCTTCTAGATTTCTAACATTACCTAGCTCTCTGAACCTTTTGTAGGCTTTTCTTTTCTTCTTGGCTAAAATCGTTACAGCTTTCGTACACCATGGTTCCTGTGACCTACCATAACTCCCGTCTCATTGGAACGTTGCTGTGTAGAGCTCCAGACAAATTTTCCTTGAAAATTTGCCACATTTCTTCTATACATTTCCCTGAGAAAACCTCCTTCCAGTTTATGCCTCTAATTTCCTGCCTAATAGCCTCATAATTGCCCTTACTCCAAATAAACACTTTCCTAGCTTGACTGATCCTATCTCTCTCCAATGCTAATGTAAAGGAGATAGAGTTATGATCACTATCCCCAAAATGCTCTCCCACTGAGAGATCTGACACCTGCCCAGGTTCATTCCCTAATACCAAATCAAGTACAGCCTCTCCTCTTGTAGGCTTATCCACATACTGTGTCAGGAAGCCCTCCTGAACACGCCTAACAAACTCCTCCCCATCTAAACCCTTTACCCTAGGGATATTCCAATCGATATTTGGGAAATTAAAATCTCCCATCACGACCACTGTGTTATTATCACATCTCTCCAGGATCTGCTTCCCAATCTGCTCCTCCACATCCCTGCTACTATTGGGCGGCCTATAGAAAACACCCAATAAAGTTATTGACCACTTCCTGTTGCGAACCTCCACCCACAGAGATTCCGTAGACAATCCCTCTGTGGCGTCCATCTTTTCTACAGCCGTGACACTATCCCTGATCAACAGTGCCACTCCCCCACCTCTTTTGCCTCCTTCCCTGTCCCTCCTGAAACATCTGAAACCCGGCACTTGAAGTATCCAGTCCTGTCCCGGAGATAACCAAGTCTCTGTAATGGCCACCACATCACACTTCCAAGTAGTGATCTACGCTCTAAGCTCATCCATTTTGTTCACTACACTCCTTGCGTTAAAATACACACATCTCAACCCTTTGGTCTGAGCGCTCCCCTTCTCCGCCACCCGTCTATCCTCCCTCTCACACTGTCTACAAGCCCTTTTTATTTTTAAGCTAACCTCCTCTCTCCCAGTCACCTCATTTTGGTTCCCACCGCCCAACCATTCTAGTTTAAACACTCCCCAGTAGCCTTAGCAAACCTTCCTACCAGGATATTGGTCCCCCTGGGATTTAAGTGAAACCCGTCCTTTTTGTACCGGTCGCACCTGCCCCTAAAGAGGTCCCAATGATCCAGGAACCTGAATTCCTGACCCCTGCTCCAATCCCTCAGCCACGCATTGATCCTCCACCTTATTCCGTTCCTTCCCTCACTGTCTCGTGGCACAGGCAGCAATCCCGAGATTACTACCTTTGCGTTCCTTCTTCTTAACTCCCTACCTAACTTCCTATATTCTCTTTTCATAACCCCTTCCCCTTTCCCGCCTACGTCAGTGGTACTAGTATGCACCACAACCTCTGGCTCGTCTCCCTCCCACTTCAGGATTTCTTGGATACTGTCAGAAACATCCCTGATCCCAGCACCAGGGAGGCAAACCACCATCGCGTTTCTCGACTTCCTCCACAAGTTCATAGAATGTATCCCGATAGTTTCCTCGAACAGTATGTCATAGACCCTTCGAGGGAGCAAGCTATCCTAGATTTGGTCCTGTGTAATGAGACAGGAAGAATTAATAATCTCACAGTTAGGGATTCTCTGGGAAGGAGCAATCACACAGCATGGTTGAATTTAAAATACAGATGGAGCGTGAGAAGGTAAAACCCAGTACCAGTGTCTTGTGCTTAAACGAAGGAGACTACAATGGGATGAGGGGGAAGTTGGCTAAGGTAGACTGTGAGCAAAAACTTTATGATGGGACAACTGAGGAACAGTGGGGGATTTTCAAAGCGATTTTTCACAGTGCTCAGCAAAAGTATATACCAGTGATAAGGAAGGACTGTAGTAAAAGGGTCATCAGCCATGGGTATCTAAGGAAATAAAGGAGGGTATCAAATTGAAAGAAAATGCATACAAAGTGGAAAAGATTAGTGGGAAACTAGAGGATTGGGAAATCTTTAAAAGGTCAACAGAAAGCCACGAAAAAAAACATTATAAAGAAAAGAAAGATAGATTATGAGTAAACTAGCTCAGAATATTAAAAAATGGCAAAAGTTTCTACAAATATACAAAAAGAATGGCTAAGGTAAACATTGGTCCTTTAGAAGATGAGAAAAGGGATTTAATAACAGGAAATGGCCGAGGCATTGAACAGGTATTTTGTGTCGGTCTTCACAGTGGCAGTCATAAATAACATGCCAAAAATTGATGTCAAGAAGGCTATGGCAGGTGAAGACCTAGAAACGATCATTATCACTGAAGAAGCAGAGTTGGGCAAGCTAATGGGGCTAAAGGCAGACAAGTCTCCTGACCCAGGGTACTAAAAGAGATGCTGGGGAAACAGCAAATGCACTCGTGGTAATTTACCAAAATTGGCTGGACTCTGGAGCGGTTCCGGCAAATTGGAAAACAGCAAATGTGACACCACTGTTTAAAAAAGGAGGTAGACAAAGGCAGGTAACTATAGGCCAGTTAGCTTAACTTCTGTAGTGGGGAAAATGCTTGAATCTATCAAGGAAGAAATAGCGAGACATCTGGATAGAAATTGTCCTATTGGGAAGACGCAGCATGGGTTCATGAAAGGCAGATCATGTTTAACTAATTTAGTGGAATTCTTTGAGGACATTATGATTTGGAGTTGGAGACCAAGTGTAGTGTGTCAAAGTTCACAGATGACACTAAGATGAGTGGTAGAACAAAGTGTGCAGAGAACACTGAACGTCTGCAAAGGGATATAGAAAGTCTAAGTGAGTGCACAAGGGTCTGGCAGATGGAGTACAATGTAGATAAATGTGAGGTCATCCATTTTGATAGGAATAACAGCAAAATGGACTATTATTTAGAAACAGAGAACATAGAAAACTACAGCACAAAAACAGGCCCTTCGGCCCCACAAGTTGTGCCAAACATATCCCTACCTTTTAGGCCTGCCTATAACCCTCCATCCTATTAAGTCCCATGTACTCATCCAGGAGTCTCTTAAAAGACCCTATTGAGTTTGCCTCCACCACCACTGACGGCAGCCGATTCCACTCGCCCACCACCGTGTGTGAAAAACTTCCCCCTAACATTTCCCCTGTACCTACACCCCAGCACTTTAAACCTGTGTCCTCTCGTAGCAGCCATTTCCACCCTGGGAAAAAGCCTCTGAGAGTCCACCCGATCTATGCCTCTCAACATCTTATATACCTCTATAAGGTCTCCTCTCATCTTGCGTCTCTCCAAGGAGAAAAGACCGAGCTCCCTCAGCCTATCCTCATAAGGCATGCCACTCAATCCAGGCAACATTCTTGTAAATCTCCTCTGCACCCTTTCAATCTTTTCCACATCCTTCCTGTAATGAGGCGACCAGAACTGAGCACAGTACTCCAAGTGGGGTCTGACGAGGGTCTTATATAGCTGCATCATTATCCTCGGACTCCTAAACTCAATCCCTCAATTGATAAAGGCCAGCACACCATATGCCTTCTTCTATTTGAACAATAAAAAATTGCAGTATGCTGCTGTGCAGAGGGACCTGGGTGTCCTTGTGCATGAATCACAAAAAGTTGGTTTGCAGAAGCAGCAGGTAATTAAGAAAGCAGATGGAATGTTGTCTTTAATTGCTAGAGGGATGGAGTTTAATAAACAGGGAAGTTATGTTGCAGCTGTATAAGGTGCTGGTGAGGCCACACCTGGAGTACGGTGTACAATTTTGGTCTTCTTACTTGAGAAAGGATATATTGGTCCTGGAGGGGGTGCAGAGGAGATTCACTAGGTTGGTTCCAGAGTTGAGAGGGTTGGCTTATGAGGAGAGACTGAGTAGACTGGGACTATACTCATTGGAATTCAGAAGAATGAGGGGGAATCTTATAGAAACTTATAAAATGATAACGGGAATAGATAAGATAGAATCTGGGAGGTTGTTTCTACTGGCGGGTGAAACTAGAACTTAGGGGGCATAGCCTCAAAATAAGGGGGAGCTGATTTAGCACTGAGTTGAGAAGGAATTTCTTCACCCAAAGGATTATGAATCTATGGAATTCCCTGCTTAGGTGAAGCAGTTGAGGCTACCCTAAGATAGATTTTTGATCAGTTAGGGGTTATGGTGAGCGGGCAGGTAAGTGGAGCTGAGTCTATGAAAAGATTGGCCATGATCTTATTGAATAGCTGAGCAGCTTTATAGAACCTTAGTTAGGCCGCACTTAGAATATAGTGTTCAAATCTGGTCGCGACACTATCAGAAGGATATGGAGGCTTTGGAGAGGCTACAGAAAAGATTTACCAGGATGTTGCCTGGTATGGAGGGCATTACCTATGAGGAGAGGTTGGAGAAACTTGATTTGTTCTCAATGGAGTGTCGGAGGTTGAGGGGAGACCTGATAAAAGTCTACAAGATTTTGAGAGGCATGGACAGAGTGGATAGTCAGAAGCTTTTTCCCAGGGTGGAAGAGTCAATTAGTAGGGGGCATAGGTTTAAGGTGCAAGGTTCAAAGGAGACGTACGAGACAGATTTTTTTTACACAGAGAGTAGTGGGTGCCTGGAACTCGTTGCCGGGGGAGGTAGTGGAAGCGGATACGGTAGTGACTTTTAAGGGGCGTCTTGACAAGTACATGAATAGGATGGGAATAGAGGGATATGGTCCCCGGAAGGATAGGGGGTTTTAGTTAAGTCGGGCAGCATGGTCGGTGCAGGCTTGGAAGGCCGAAAGGCCTGTTCCTGTGCTGTAATTTTCTTTGTTCAGGCTCGAGGGGCCAAAAGGCCTACTCTTGCTCCTAGTTGTCATGTTATGTTCTTACTCTTGTGCAGTAGCCACATTTTACCTCCAAATTTAGAGAGACAGACATAATTCATGAATGAGATGTGTTGCATTTTTGTGCGTTCTTTATTGAAAGTATAAAATGTAGGTATCATTTGCTCCCTCATCTATTCACTCTAGAGGCTATTGGCCCACTTTACTCTGTGGGTATAAGTGAAACAGTTGCATTGAAAGCACTTTAAAGATGGTACTGGATCAAAATAATTGGGCAATGCAGGCTGTTACATGGCTGTCCACATTAGCCCAAGATGTCCCTGGCAGCAGCACTTACCAGGTGTTTGAGACAATGCTCCATTCTGTTCTTGGTGGTAGATGACCCAGATTTATAGTTAATTCTGCAAGAGAAATATCAAGACTAGGTCAGCATCCCAGGAAGATGATGAAGGTCTGGTTATGCAGATACATTACTGTTGTGATTTTTATTCAGATTTTGTTCTTGGCAGCTCTTGCACATCTACTCATGGTCTTGGCAGTCATAAAAGGCTCATTTGGATTCATGGCCTTCTGCTTATGCTCCAACAAATCATCTTCCTTGCGATCTTCCACTTTCAACATCTGTCCACATTGCAGTGCCAGGTTGTGCAGTGCACATCAGATGACTACTATTCATGAAACCCTCTAGGTACATATTGCAAAGCTCCTACGGACCAGTCACAACAGCAGATATGCATTTTAAGAAGCCCAGTGGTATGTTCTATGATGGCAGTCTTGGACACTTGAATTTGATTGTAGCACTCCTTTGAATTGCTTTGGGGGTACATCACTGGTATCAACAGCATTGTATACATTGAGAATCCACCCAGCAACCGGAGCTGCGATTTCAAAACTCTAAGGGAGCAGTGGGTTGTGCATGACGTATGCATCACATCAGCTCCATAGAAAGCAGGCACATATCTGCATTATTCTTCTCTCGTGGTTGCCCACCAGTTGTACTTTCAAAGAGTGAAATCCTTGACAATATACAAATGCAGCTGGCTGTTCCCAGGGAGCTTTAATGATCACAACAACAGTTAGTGGCACTTTGCACCCAAAGAAACCCAACAATGACATCAAATGGGGCTGACCTTGCTCCTGGCTAACTTCAGCAAAATGAGAATCAACATTATTGCTACCTCATCAAAATGTATTCTACTGAAGCACTGAAGGCATGCAGTAGATTCTGAAGACACAGCAATACAGAAGGCATTGTCTGCCACCACCACCTGCTACAGATATACTGCAGTCATGTAGTTAGCTGCCAAGACAGTGTGTGAATACTTAGATATGATTGGCTACTTTCGCTGCCTGCTGACATTACTGCTGCGATGCTTAGTGCTGGATTTTAACTGCTGGCAGGACAGGAGGCAACCATCCCAGACTTCCAATTAGTGTCACCACTGACAACAAACTCTAGGCCAAAAATTTGGTTAGAAACTGTTTCTAGAGTTTTGAAACTAACCTCAAATGTACTTTTTTTTGCCACTGCAGCTAAACCTATATAGTGTGGAAGTTGCTAATTTAGAACAAGCAGTTAAAAAGATTGAAGAGGAAAATCTGGAAATTTTGAGTGAACTGTTCGATTGTCAGATCAGTGACCTTAATACATGCAGGTAATGGTCAACTCCACCCACCGCCCCCCCCCCGCCCCCAACCACCACAATATTGTGCATCTCTTATCTCCTCAAAATTAAGTGCACAGATATTAGAAACATAGAAAAACCACAGCACAAACAGGCCCCTCGGCCCACAAGTTGCGCCGAACACATCCCCACCTTCTAGACCTACCTATAACCCTCCATCCTATTAAGCTCCATGTACTCATCCAGGAGTCTCTTAAAAGACCCTATTGAGTTCGCCTCCACCACCACTGACGGCAGCCGATTCCACTCGCCCACCACCGTGTGTGAAAAACTTACCCCTAACATCTCCCCTGTACCTACCCCCCAGCACCTTAAACCTGTGTCCTCTCGTAGCAGACATTTCCAACTGAACTAAAACTTGAATTTATCAACCAAGTTATAAATCCTTGCTGTAAACTCCAAAATATAAACATATGACTCAAAGAAAGATGTAATTTACCCTTTTAGAAAAGCTTTTGCAAAGAAATTCAATTTTTAGCAGCATATAGCTCCATTCTTTATTATATTAACAATACCAAGGCCAGATCTAGTAAAACCACCACCTTTGGTTTCCAATTGACAAATGCAAAATAATTTTTCTTTTCACATTGTATGGTCAGTCTTTTATTCTTTATTTCTGATGGTCATAGGAACTTAGAGATTCATGCAGTTGAACCCGAGGGCCAAGACGGTGGAGGAATGAAAGATGGAGCTGAACGCGGAGGTCAACCTTTAGGTAACAATGACAAAAGAGACACACAAATAACGTGAGGCCTCTTAGTTTCAGGGGAAAAATAAAAATCGCTGAATTTCTTCATGGTTAATAAAACTATTGTATATAGTTATAATACAGAAAATATGGTATTAATAACTAAATGTACAGAACATTTGATACTCAATTCACACCATTTGATATACTTTACTCAAGATAATCGGGTTGAATGTCCTCCTTCTGTTGTATAAAAGTCAAAGTGCTTCAACTGGGTCTGTGAAAAAACTATTCTATTCTACTGCCCTTGACCAGATGCTCTTTTGTCTTTTTTTGTTCAAGTAATTTTTTAAAGTTTTGCTGCATTCAGGAGTTTCTGCCAAGGCATTAGATATTCTAACAACCCTCTGCAAACCAAATAAACTCTCAACTTTTACTTTGTTCATTTAATTATTTATATTTGTATGTCCTCAAAAGTTAGTGACTTATTATGAACAATTTATAATTAAAATATATATATTTTTATGTATCAAGAGAATAGAATGGTTTCAGTTTCATTTTGGTGGCTCGTGAGCCTTGTGGTCTGAGAGTTTGGATGGAGTTACAACTAAAGGTCAGGGATTTGGCATTTGTTTGTATATACACACTTTAATGAGGTTTCACAACCCCTGAAGTTAGATGCATTAAAAGTTTTGTGATTGTGGGGAAAAACACTTAGAAAAAATTAGTGACAGTGGTCAAGTGGCATAGATACACAGAAGGCAGAAAGAACAGAGCCAGGGAGGTGGGGGACAGCTGCAATTGAAACTAAATCAAAGATTTGAAATGTTTAAAAAAACACTTCCCAAAAATTTTCAGTTGGATATATAATTCAGAGAGAGACTGTCATTGATCTGTAGACTGACATTGAGGGCCATGGCTTCAGCTCATGACGAAAGTGGCATGTCTTAAATTGCCTTGTTCAAGGTGCAGAGAGACAAGCTCAGAGCCCAGAAGTAATACTGGCCTGGATCAATGCCAAAGCATGTCATTATTTGTCAGTCTACGCCCTACCCTTTTCATCGGCTGCAACGTGGGTCCATCAAGAAACAGGATGGAGTGGCCTTCTGGTATTGCTCGTTCCTGGCAAACCAACACTATCTCAGTCTCAAGCTGAGACCTGCCAGTGACAGTCTCCGAATGATAGGTCCAACTGAAGACCTTTAAGTGTTTTTTAATCATTTTAAATCTCCGATTTAGTTTCAATTCCAGATCTTAAGGAATTAATTTACATAGAAAGATGAAAGTGGTTTGCTTTAACTGGAGAAGACAAAGGAGATGTGATGAAGATATTTAGAATAATGAGAAAGAAATAGATAAAGTAGAGGTATGCAGATTATTTAGCTCGACAGTTACAAAACTCACCGATAGGATTAGAAGATTTTTTTCTCTCAATAGGATTAATATGTGGAGCAGACATCTGGAAAAGCGACAACAGTTAATACATTGTGAGAAAGAGGATTGAGGTTATTCAGATTATTGATCTATTTAATTGAAATGGTGTTGGGAAGAAAGTGGAGAAATCATGAGGGGAAGCCAATCTTCTGTCCCTCAATTCAAACAAGCAAAAACATATTTCGACAGTGCACCTCCTCCACAGAAAAATCTCCCTAAGCACTTACAGTATGAAGAAAGTGAGGAGAGAAAGTTTCAGAGATCAAATCACTTTATTTAACAGTTATGAAAATGGTCACCATCTACAGTCCACTTTAAATGCCCGATCAGTAATACTCCTCTTGGAGAAAACGCCGAAGTGTCCACTTAGACTGTCTATTAATTCTAAAGATCAAGCTGGCAGAGTCCTCAAGAACAAAGCTCATCAAAACTTGCCTTGTTGATAACAGAACTAGAAAATAACCCACTTCACCTTGGATTTCAATGAGTTATCTATCCTGGATATTGTATTCACATTGCCATAGAAGTTTTATGACGGTAAAGTTAAGTTACTATTAGGGTTGCGCACTGCCTGTGTGGAGTTTGCACATTCTCCTGGTGTCTGCGTGGGTTTCCTCCCACAGTCCAAAGATGTGCGGGTTAGCTTGATTGGCTATGCTAAAATTGCCCTTAGTGTCCTGAGATGCATAGGTTAGAGGGATTAGTGGGTAAATATGTAGTGATATGACGGTAGGGCCTGGGTGGGATTGTGATCAGTGCAGACTCGATGGGCCGAATGGCCTCTTTCTGTGCTGTAGGGTTTCTATGATTAGATATTGTGAGACTACCACTGTACTTAGGTATGGCAGACTACAGATACGTGCTTGATTGGGTCTGTTAGAGATGTTGAGGGAAACAAAAGTAGTAATCTACGGAGGTGTAAGCAAAAAATGCACACTAAGCTAGCCAAGGAAGTAATAAGAGAGGTGACAAAACATTTGGTCAAAGTAGGATTTAAGGATGATCTTAAAAAAGGAAAGATGGCAAAATAGAGGGTGTAAGAAGGTTATTCCGGAGGGTGGAGTCTACAGGATTAAACCCACAACCACAACTGGTTGAACGAAAACAATGACAAAGGAATCCTGAATCAGTGGAATGAGGAATTCAGAGTTTCAGGATTGGAGAGCTGAAGCAGCTTCTGGATGAAGTGAGAAGTGGAATTTAGATACAAGCATGAGAATTTGAATTACTGAGGGAATGAGATCAATGAAGGTGAATGAGGAAAAGAGTGATTGACAAGTGGTTCATGATACAGACAGCAAGTCACATATATGGAATAAATGCGACAGGTGGAGGATTGAAAGCTCATCAGGTGAGCATTGGAATATATGCAAGTGACAAAGGCATGAATGTGGGTTTTTAGCAACAGCGGCTCAGACAGTGTATGAGTACGAGAAGTAGATTGTTGTAAAATGTAGCATTGGAAGCTCAGTGTGGGGTCAAACAGGACACAGACTTTGGGCTAGATATTATGCTGTTTCCTACCCCCAAACCCCCACCCCATTATATTTGAAGGTGGGGCTCTTATAAAAGACTCTGTGGTCTTCCCACTGATTTCCCACCAATAACTCCATTAGTTTTAAGATAGCTATGGAGAATGATTGGTCTGGCCCAAAGTTAAGATTCTAAATTGGGGCAAGGCCAATTTTGATAGCATCAGACAGGAATTTTCAAAAGTTGATTGGGGGAATCTGTTGGCATGCAAAGGGACGTCTGGTAAGCCAGAGGCCTTCAAGGTTGTGTTAGCCAGGATTCAGAGTAAGCACATTCCTTTTAGAGTGAAGGGCAAGGCTGGTAGAAATAGGGAACCTTGGATGACTCAGGATATTGAGGCCCTGGTCAAAAAGGTTGCATATGACATGCATAGGCAGCTGGGATCAAGTGGATCCCTTGAAGAGTATAGAGGGTGTTGGAGTAGAGTTGAGAGAGAAATCAGGAGGGTGAAGAGAATACATGAGATTGCTTTGGCAGATAAGGCAAAGGAGAATCCAAATACACAACGGGCAAAAGAGTAACTATGGAAAGAATAGGATCTCTTAAGAATCAACAAGGTCATCTGTGTACGGATCCACAAGAGATGGGCGAGATCTTAAGTGAATATTTCTCATCAGTATTTACTGTTGAGAAAGGCATTGATGTTAGGGAACTTGGGGAAATAAATAGTGATGTCTTGAGGAATGTACATATTACAGAGGTGGTGGTGCTAGAAGTCTTAAAGCGCATCAAGGTAGATAAATCCCTGGGACCGGATTAAGTGTATTTCAGGACGTTGTGGGAGGCTAGGAAAGAAATTGCAGGTCCCCTCACAGACATATTTGAATCAACAGCCACAGGTGAGGTGCCTGAAGATTGGAGGGTGGCAAATGCTGTGCCTTTGTTTAAAAAGGACTGCATGGAAAAGCCTGGAAACTACAGGCCGATGAGTATAACGTCTGTAGTGGGTAAGTTGTTCAAAGGTATTCTGAGAGATAGGATCTACAGGCATTTAGAGAAGCAAAGACTGATTAGGGGCAGTCAGCATGGCTTTGAGTGGAATATTATGTCTCACGAATTTGATTGAGTTTTTTTGAAGGGGTAACCAAAAAGGTAGATAAGGGCAGTGTAGTCGATGTTGTCTATGTGGACTGTAGCAAGGCCTTTGACTAGGCACCGCATGGTAGATTGTTGCACAAGGTTAAATCTCACAGGATCCAGTGGGGTATCTGACAACCTCTATACTCTTCAAGGATCCACTTGATCCCAGCTGCCTATGCATGTCATATGCCTTCTCCTTTTTGACAGGGCCTCAATATCCCGAGTCATCCAAGGTTCCTTATTTCTACCAGCCTTGCGCTTCGCTCTAAAGGGAATACGCTTACCCTGAACCCTGGTTAACACACTTTTGAAAGCCTCCCACTTACCAGTAGTCCCTTTGCCTGCCAACAGAACTCCCCAATCAACTTTTGAAAGTTCCTGTCTAATACCATGAAAATTGGCCTTGCGCCAATTTAGAATTTTAGCTTTTGGGCCAGACCTATCATTCTCCACAGTTATCTTAAAACTAATGGAATTATGGTCACTGGTCCCAAGTGATCCTTCACTAACACTTCTGTCTCCTGCCCTTCCTTATTTCCCGAAGGAAGTCAAGTTTTGCCCTCTCTCTAGTTGGGCCTTCCACATGCTGAATGAGAAATTCCTCCCAAATACACTCAACAAATTTCTCTCCATCCAAGCCCCTAATGCTATGGCTGTCCCAGTCAATGTTGGGAAAGTTAAAGTCCCGTACTATTACCACTCTATTTTTCTTGGAGCTACCTGTAATCTTCTTACATATTTTCTCCACAATTTTCCACTGACTATCAAAGTGATCTCTCCCTTCTTATTTTTCAGTTCTACCCATATAGATTCAGTGGGTGAACGCTTGGATATATCCCCTCTCAGTACTGCCGTGATGTTCTACCTAATCAAAAACACAACTCCCCTTCCTCTCTAACCTCCTGTTCTATCTTTCCTATAGCATCTGCACCCTGAAACATTGAGCTGCCAGTCCCGCTTTAACCCACTAGTCCAATGTTCCAAGCAATCAGCTTTTGAACTGTGGTGACATACTGAGTGATGCGCGATTAATCCACTCGGGAGGCTAGATCGTACCCGGGAATAAAGGCTTTTATTCGCAACAAGAATAGAGCATACTGCTTAACAATATAATCCCAGACTAAGGGTCACTAGGAAGTGCAGTGACCTTTATACTCCTATAGGAAGGCGGAGCCAAACAGGGTGTACCACAGAACAATGCTAACAGGTGGAACACCCCAACCCTAACCCCAACAGTAACAAGAGTAACATATGTACAAGTACCCATAGTGATAACCATCTATGGTTCAGTACCCATAGTGGTAACCATCTATGGTTCACCACACTGAATATTAAACTTTTTTTTATTGATGTTCTTGCAGAGATCGATGGTAATGTCAGCTTCAGTCTACCAAAACTCAAGACTATAACACCTCTTCCAGCAGAGAATATAACACAACCACACTTTAAAGAGGAAAAGACAGGGAGTGATGATGATGAACCGCAGTTCCAGTTAGGCATGTCTGTGTCACAGAATCTCACCTATTTGTTACAGGAAGATGAAAAATACTTTGAGGTTAGTTTAATATTTTTCTTATATAATGTAGCCATTACCTGCACTATGACTACATAATAACTCAGGTGTAAAGATCCAGAATGTTGGCATTTGTAAAATTATATTTTATAATATACAGAGTACTGAAAAGCTCAATATAGAATATATTTTTATATAAAATACAATGGTGCAAAGATGTGTATTCCTTTTTAGCTTAATATCGTTCAGTTACATCAGTATATTACCATTTAAAATGGGGATAGGACAGAAATGCAAAGCTTGATGATCAGAACTCAATTCTAAAATCATGTAATGGAGAAACAAAAAACAAAACAAAAACATTAGCAATTTGAAATTTCATTGCCATGAACCGGATTTCCAGCTGACACCTTCATTACAACACGTGTGAGCTGCTCTGTGAAAATCTGATGAATGTAAATATCAAAATAATATACTTTGGGGAATTCTTTACAATTGAATTATCATCTATGTGAAAGGTTCAAGCAAACAAATCAAATATCACAACAAAGTAGCCGCCGGAAGCACATTTTGCACCCACTTCCAGGCCCCATGGGTGCCATAATGTTTTGGAAGTTTAAACAAACTACATAAATTGTTGTTGTTTTGGAAGAAACCAAAAATTGTTTGTTCACCTTCTGTATGATATTGTATAGAAAATGTCCCAGACACAAAATGTGGGTGCAAGTGTGGGGGGATAAGCAAAGATAAAGGAACAGATGCTTGACTGAGCTGCAAATATTAAAAAGGACAACCAAAGGCTTGGTTGAAAAGATATTTTATTTTTAAGAAGGGTGGAGAAAAAAGTGCAGGAATAGAAGAAATGAATTCCACAGAGTGGGGCTGAGTCAACTAAAAACTGTGGTGGAGTAAAGGAAGTGGGAGAAATATACAAAGGACCAGAATTAACAGAAGGGACAGAAGGTTACGAGAGTGAGCATAAAACTCAAAGTTGCAGAGATTGTGTGGGGAAGAGCCGTGGAAAAGTTTAGACTAAGATTTTAAATCCTACATATTTAGGAATAAAGGGAGTCAGATCAACAGAGAAGGGGTTATGAATAAATGTGATTCAGTGTGGAATACAAAGCAGGTACTAAAGTATATCAAGAATGGCATGTGGTGGATTGGAGGCCAGAAACATACATAGTGGTAACAAAATTGTAGATAAAGATTTTGTTAAATGATGGGCACTGTTCGAAGTGGATATAAAACTGGATCAACGGAGAGGATTTGAAGTTCAGCTGTGAGTTATGCAGGACTTCAAGTTTTGCTGGCCTTGTACCACATTTGAGAGACCATAGAGGCAGATGGCAGGGGAACAGAGTTTACACTGGGAGTAAAAGCCACTGTTTCAGTCTGATGTTCCGATGAAAGAAATGCTTAACTTGATGTCAAAGCAGTCAGACTGAAATGGTCATGGGAAGTGAAGAGGGTATATCTGGTTTACTTGTGTATGTATGGAAGCTACAGATGCTGTCACTGAGGGGAGAAGTGGCAAGAGTGGATATTTGAGATGACTACTAAAGACAGAGAGGCTGTTGCTCTAGGCCCACTGAGTGTTGTGGATACCTGCAATCTTGCAAACACGTCCACAAACAATTGTCAATCATGTCAGATATTGTGGAAAGGTTGAGGAGAAATAAAAGATAGGGTAGCCTCAATGCCATGAGGGAAGTGGAAGCCAGACCTGAAGATTCAGAGTGTTGTGAGAAAGATAAACACAGATGGGAGATGATGACTTTTTTTAAAGGATCTTCTGAGGTAGAAAGAATATTTTAAAATCCAAGATCCTGTGCAAATACACCTAAAGTAAAAGATACATGAAAAGTTGAAAGTAAACCACGCAATTTATTTTTTCCCCATTATGCTCAAATCTTGAAATTAAATAGATCACTTTTGTGGATTGAATTTTAATCCCTTTAAGGATAGTGTTTGAAAGTGTTTTATCTTCATTCAACCGTGCAATGGCTCAGGATGCAATATTTCAGATCTGTTTTAGTTTTGTATCCCAAATTTCACAATGCTGCAGCTGTGGAAACAAACTTAAAGACTCAATTAGATAACATTTTTGTTAAAAACATATGAAACACACATTTAAACCATTAGGCATTCAAGACACTACCAGCATAGAGTTAATTGAGTCTAAATCAGACTTAAGCTAACAATAGTTTACACACATATGAATTCAGTAAGAGATTTAAAACAAGTGATTATGATTTAAATGCAGATTGATATTTTCAATGTATTAACTGTATTTTTATCAAGTGTGCATTTCAGCCAAGAGCAAGATGCTGCAAGGCCTTATGGTATGGGGACTTTGAGACAGAACCACATTCTTAGGAAACAATTAAACCTCAGAATGTGTAAGTTCTTATCAACAGGAATTGCTAACAGTAAGGTTCTCAGAGCGGCCTATGAATATATGTGCATTAATCTGATGTGGCCGGTGACGTGGAGGAGAAAAGTATTAACTTTGACCTCAGCATCTGGGGTTGCTAAGCAATAGAGGAAGTTGAGTCAGCAATAGGGGGAGGAAGCATCTGGATTCCACGGACTAATGAAATCCCATTATGTCAGAAGGTAAAATGCAATTGGCCATTGTATGTGACAGATGATTGATTCAAAGCTAATGAAAGGTGGGAGAATTTGATAAGACAAATATATAACTGATCTATCTTAAACTGTATACGTCAGAGTTTATTGGAGATGTAAGGCTGCTCCATGTCTGGATGGGCCTAAGACTCTTCGAATAATATCTCTCTGCGACACGCTGGTCAAATAAGAGATGTGTCTTTAAGTTTGGACACTGGCTTTAGTGAGTCTTTGTATTGGCTGAAGTTCCAGTGATACCTGGCCACCTCGCAAATCCCACGAACACCTAGATTCTAGAAAAAGCCCTTCAGGTTGGAAAATAGTGAATGTGAGTCCTCGATTCAAGAAAAGAGGGAGACAGAAAGCAGGACACAACAGGCCAGTTAGCATAACATTTGTTGAAAGGAAAATGCTGCAATCTATCATTAAGGAGGTTATAGCAGGGCACTTACGACATAATGCAATCAAGCAAGAGTCAACATGGTTTTGTGAAAGGGAAATCATGTTTGACTAATTTGAGAGTTCTTTGAGGAAGTAACCACTAACATGAATAAAAAGAAACTAGCGGGTGTGCTGTTCTTGGATTTCCAAAAAGGTATTTGACCGGGTGCCTAATCAAATGTTACTCTGCAAAATAAGAGCTCAAGGTGTAGGGGGTAACATATTGTTAAGATTGGTTAACTAATGAGAAACGGAGAGTAGTGATAAATGAGTCATTTCAGGTTGACAACATGTGACGAGTGAAGTGCCACAGTGCTGGGGCCTCAATATCAGTGACTTGAATGAAGGGACCAAATGCATTTTAATCACTCCTCCATTAATGGCTGTACCTTCAGCTGCCTAAGCCCCAAAGCTCTGGAATTTCCCCCATAAACCTCTCTGCCTCTCGGTCTTTGAGCAAGCTTGGTCATCTGGTTTAATATCTCCCTATGCTGCTCATAACACTTCTGGAAAGCATTTTGGGAGATTTTATGAGCTAAATGTAAGGTTTTGTTAGT
This sequence comes from Mustelus asterias, assembly GCF_964213995.1. NCBI lineage: Eukaryota > Metazoa > Chordata > Chondrichthyes > Carcharhiniformes > Triakidae > Mustelus > Mustelus asterias. The sequence continues at coordinate 66,914,817 of NC_135810.1, read as the reverse complement.
TACTATATAATTGTGTGAACACTTGTAATCTGTTTTCCAGTATTTTGAGTGTGGTGCCCTGGAACAGAAGCTGTTACACATAAAGGGCCAAGCTATGACTCTTGAAACCATCACACCATCTCTCAATCAAGAAAGGAAAAATGAAGTACAATCAAATGAAGTAGAGATGGTGTGGCCTGTTACTGGTACAATGCTCAGATCGGCTATATTATAAGTATTAAAACTTGTGTAATTCAAAGCATTGTGGATGCAGAGTGGATTATTTAAATTTTTTAAACAACAACAGTGCTCCTGAGGCTACAAGTCTCAAACAATTTAGTTTACTTCCCTTCCACCTCAGCTTAGCGCCCCTAAAAACAGTGACTCGTTGAACAATATTTCCTTAGGTGCCTGCAGTCCTCGGATATTTCACCCAGTAGCTTTTATTAACATACCCAGCAACAATTGCAGTAATCCTATCAGATTTAAGATAACTCCATACAGAACAGAAATTGAATCTAGCAACTTCCTGAATATAATGTACCATATTTATCCATTGAGAGTACTTAAAGTAATTGATTTTCAGTTGCTCCATGTTAAAGTTTACAGGCCATCATTCTGTACTTCAAATTTAAGATATAGATTTAAACCTTTGCTCTAAATTTAAAGATGTTATGCAAAGGTAAGGAAACTTTGGGTAGGGGTTTAAATTAGTCTCCCATTTTACAAAATTAGGCGTTAGGAGACAGAATTATTTTTCAAATTTAGTATCTCGTTGTAAGGCTTTGATGGCATCAGTGAATTGTCCCTTACATAGAACATAGAACAGTACAGCACAGAACAGGCCCTTCGGCCCACGATGTTGTGCCAAGCTTTATCTGAAACCAAGATCAAGCTATCCCACTCCCTATCATCCTGGTGTGCTCCATGTGCCTATCCAATAACCGCTTAAATGTTCCTAAAGTGTCTGACTCCACTATCACTGCAGGCAGTCCATTCCACACCCCAACCACTCTCTGCGTAAAGAACCTACCTCTGATATCCTTCCTATATCTCCCACCATGAACCCTATAGTTATGCCCCCTTGTAATAGCTCCATCCACCCGAGGAAATAGTCTTTGAACGTTCACTCTATCTATCCCCTTCATCATTTTATAAACCTCTATTAAGTCTCCCCTCAGCCTCCTCCGCTCCAGAGAGAACAGCCCCAGCTCCCTCAACCTTTCCTCATAAGACCGACCCTCCAAACCAGGCAGCATCCTGGTAAATCTCCTCTGCACTCTTTCCAGCGCTTCCACATCCTTCTTATAGTGAGGTGACCAGAACTGCACACAATATTCCAAATGTGGTCTCACCAAGGTCCTGTACAGTTGCAGCATAACCCCACGGCTCTTAAACTCCAACCCCCTGTTGATAAAAGCTAACACACTATAGGCCTTCTTCACAGCTCTATCCACTTGAGTGGCAACCTTTAGAGATCTGTGGATATGGACCCCAAGATCTCTCTGTTCCTCCACAGTCTTCAGAACCCTACCTTTGACCCTGTAATCCACATTTAAATTAGTCCTACCAAAATGAATCACCTCACATTTATCAGGGTTAAACTCCATTTGCCATTTTTCAGCCCAGCTTTGCATCCTATCTATGTCTCTTTGCAGCCTACAACAGCCCTCCACCTCATCCACTACTCCACCAATCTTGGTGTCATCAGCAAATTTACTGATCCACCCTTCAGCCCCCTCCTCCAAGTCATTAATAAAAATCACAAAGAGCAGAGGACCAAGCACTGATCCCTGCGGCACTCCGCTAGCAACCTGCCTCCAATCCGAAAATTTTCCATCGACCACCACCCTCTGTCTTCGATCAGACATGATGTGGAGATGCCGGCGTTGGACTGGGGTAAACACAGTAAGAAGTTTAACAACACCAGGTTAAAGTCCAACAGGTTTATTTGGTAGCAAAAGCCACACAAGCTTTCGGAGCTGCAAGCCCCTTCTTCAGGTGAGTGAAGAAGGGGCTTGCAGCTCCGAAAGCTTGTGTGGCTTTTGCTACCAAATAAACCTGTTGGACTTTAACCTGTTGTTAAACTTCTTACTGTGTTCGATCAGACAGCCAGTTACCTATCCAATCGGCCAACTTTCCCTCTATCCCACACCTCCTCACTTTCATCATAAGCCGACCATGGGGGACCTTATCAAACGCCTTACTAAAATCCATGTATATGACATCAACTGTCCTACCTTCATCAACACACTTAGTTACCTCCTCAAAAAATTCTATCAAATTTGTGAGGCACGACTTGCCCTTCACGAATCCGTGCTGACTATCCCAGATTAATCCGCATCTTTCTAAATGGTCGTGAATCCCATCCCTAAGGACCTTTTCCATCAATTTACCAACCACCGAAGTAAGACTAACCGGTCTATAATTACCAGGGTCATTTCTATTCCCTTTCTTAAACAGAGGAACAACACTCGCCATTCTCCAGTCCTCTGGCACCATCCCCGAGGACCCAAAGATCGAAGCCAAAGGCTTTGCAATCTCATCCCTTGCCTCCCAAAGAATCCTAGGATACATTTCATCAGGCCCAGGGGACTTATCGACCTTCAGTTTATTCAAAACTGCCAGGACATCCTCCCTCCGAACATCTATTTCCTCCAGCCTATTAGCCTGTAACACCTTCTCTTCCTCAAAAACATGGCCCCTCTCCTTGGTGAACACTGAAGAAAAGTATTCATTCATCACCTCGCCTATCTTTACTGACTCCATACACAAGTTCCCACTACTGTCCTTGACCGGCCCTAACCTCACCCTGGTCATTCTTTTATTCCTCACAGAAGAGTAAAACGCCTTGGGGTTTTCCTTGATCCGACCCGCCAAGGACTCCTCATGTCCCCTCCTAGCTCTCCTAAGCCCCTTTTTCAGCTCATTCCTTGCTAACTTGTAACCCTCAATCGAGCCAACTGAACCTTGTTTCCTCATCCCTACATAAGCTTCCCTCTTCCTTTTCACAAGACATTCCACCTCTTTCGTGAACCATGGTTCCCTCACTCGGCCATTTCCTCCCTGCCTGACAGGGACATACCTATCAAGGACATCCAGTATTTGTTCCTTGAAAAAGTTCCACTTTTCATTAGTTCCTTTCTCTGACAGTTTCTGTTCCCAACTTATGCCCCCTAATTCTTGCCTAATCGCATCATAATTACCTCTCCCCCAATTGTAAACCTTGCCCTGCCGTACGGCCCTATCCCTCTCCATTGCAATAACAAAAGACACCGAATTGTGGTCACTATCTCCAAAGTGCTCTCCCACAACCAAATCTAACACTTGGCCCGGTTCATTTCCCAGTACCAAATCCAATGTGGCCTCACCTCTTGTCGGCCTATCCACATATTGTGTCAGGAAACCCTCCTGCACACACTGCACAAAAATTGCCCCATCCGAACTATTTGACCTACAAAGTTTCCAATCAATATTTGGACAGTTAAAGTCCCCCATGACAACTACCCTGTGACCCCCACACATATCCATAATCTGCTTAGCAATTTCTTCCTCCACATCTCTATTACTATTTGGGGGCCTATAGTAAACTCCTAACAACGTGACCGCTCCTTTCCTATTTCTAACCTCAGCCCATATTACCTCAGTGTGCAGATCCCCCTCGAAATGCCTTTCCTCAGCCGTTAAACTATCTTTGATTAACAATGCCACTCCTCCACCTCTTTTACCAGCTTCCCTACACTTAGTGAAACATCTATACCCCGGAACGTCCAACAACCATTCCTGTCCTTGTTCTACCCACGTCTCCGTAATGGCCACAACATCGTAGTCCCAAGTACCAATCCACGCCCCAAGTTCATCTACCTTGTTCCGGATGCTCCTTGCATTGAAGTAGACACACTTCAACCCACCTTCCTGTCTACCGGTACCCACCCTTGAGCCTGATACCTTCCCCAATACCTCACCACCCTCACTGCCTTCTGGACTACAACTCCTTTTCCCACTCCCCTGACAAATTAGTTTAAACCCCCCTGAAGAGCCGTAACAAATTTCCCTCCTAGGATATTGGTGCCCCTCTGGTTCAGATGCACCCCGTCCTGTTTGTACAGGTCCCACCTTCCCCAGAATGTGTTCCAATTATCCACGTATCTGAAACCCTCCCTCCTCCACCATCCTTGCAACCACATGTTTAACTGCACTCTCTCCCTGTTCCTCAACTCGCTATCACGTGGCACCGGCAACGTACCAGAGATGACCACATGTTTTATCTTGGCTCTCAGCTTCCAGCCCAGCTCCAGAAATTCCTGCTTTAAATCCCCGTCCCTTCTCTTACCTATGTCATTGGTACCAATGTGTACCACGACTTGTGACTGTTTCCCCTCCCCCTTCAGAATCCGGAAAACACGGTCCGAGACGTCACGGACCTTGGCATCCGGTAGGCAACATACCATCCGTGAGTCTCTTTTGCTGCCACAGAACCTCCTATCTATCCCTCTAACTAACGAGTCCCCAATAACTATTGCCCTCCCGCTCTGCCCCTTACCCTCCCGAGCCACAGAGACGGACACAGTGCTGGAGATCCTCTCACTGCGGCTCACCACTGGCATGTCATCCCCCTCAACCGTATCCAAAGCGGAATACTTGTTGCTAAGGGGAACGACCACCGGGGATCCCTGCACGGACTGCTTCCTCCCAGCCCCTCTCACCGTCACCCATCTGTTTTCATTCCTCGGAGTAACTGTATTCCTAAAGCTTCTGTCTATGGCCACCTCTGCGTCCCTAATGATCCTAAGTTCATCCAACTCCAGCTCCAGTTCCCTAACATGGTTTTGGAGGAGCTGCAGATGGGTGCACTTCCCACAGGTGTAATCAGCAGGGACACTGTCGTCGTCCCTCACCTCAAACATAGTGCAAGAGGAACATAGCACTGCCTGCACACCCATCCCCTCGAGATACCTTGCCAGTACCAGGTAGAAAGTGCAGAAATGAATTTAAACTCACCTCTGCTCGCCCTTTCTGCCTAAGCCCTGTGAGCCAAAGCCTTATAGCTCACACTCTGCTTCCCATGCACTCCCCTGCCCGCTCCCGACGCTGCCCGCTGTATACCTTTTATACTTCACGTGCTTAAAAAACCGTTCCCAGACTCCTTAGCAGCCCACTTCCAGTTTTCACTTTAAACTTAAAATACTGCTGCAAAAGTAAAGGCCAAAATAAAACACACACTAGCTGACTAATTAAATAAACAATTCAATTAATCTCTCACCAGCACTGCTGCCTCCAATCACTCTCTCTCAGCTTGCTCCAGTGGAACCTTACATCGGGGAGGGATGTGATGGAAAGGAGGGATGCTATGGGAAAAAAAGCACCATGACTTTTAGATGGTCTGCAAAGCTGCAGGTCAAAACGTCAAGTCACAAAGCGTAAAGATTTTATTTTCATTTGATTGAAAATTATGGCTACAAATCATGTAATTCCAAATAAGGTGCTGTCTAAAGATAGACTATTCGTTTTATTCAGAAATATATTTATAATAAATGTGTTGATCATAAAGCATGCTAGAAATTAGGATACTGAATTTGCATTCACCCACAGGAAGTTATACAAATTGAGAGATAACTTGCATTCATGCAGCTTCTTTCGTGTAGAAAAATATCCAAAAGTGTTGCAGAGGAATAATAAGAAAAAGGTGCAACGGTGGAACAAATAGGAGTGTCTTAATGGAGCCCAATAACAAAGAGGGAGCTTCAAAATGTTGCTGAAATTATGACCATCCAGTTGTGTGAAAGTTCAGCAGGTAGGTTGGTCAAGAGGGGATGATTGGCAGGGAGAGCAAGGGTGGGAGGTCATACACAAGAGCAAGAGGCCAGAATCAGAGAAGTGGGGCAGGGTATGGCTGTGGTGCATATATAAAGACAGGTAAAATTACATATGAATTCGGAGCAAGAGTAGGCTACTCAACCCCTGGAGTCTGCTTCGCTATTCAATGGCTGAAATGATTGACTACCCTGATAACCTTTCACGCCCTTGCTTATCAAGAATGTATCTATCTCTACTTCAAAAATATTCAAAAAGTGAAAGCCAAGGCTCTCAGCCCTCTGACTGAAAACATTTTGCCTTGCCTCTTATTTTTAAGCAGTGGCCGCTACTTCTATATTCTCCCAGAAGAGGAAATGTCCTCTGCACATCCATCTTGTCAAGATCCCTCAAGATCTTATATGTATTTTTCAGTCAAGTCACCTCTTACTCTTCTAAACTCCAGTGGATACAAGCCTATTCTATCCAACATTTCCTCAAAAGACAACCCTCCCATGCTAGATAATCGTAAACCTACCCTTTGACAGATATTAAACTAACTGGCCTGAAGTTTCCTGCTATCTCGCCACCCCCCCCCCAAACTCCACCCCGCCATTTTTGAATAAATACGAGTTACATTCACTATTTTCAAATCGAATGAAACCTTCCTTGAATCCAAGAGATTTTGGAAAATTAAAAGCCACACATCATCATCTTACTAGCCAGTTCTTCTACGACATGAGGATAACATCTGTCAGGGCTCAGGAACTTGTCAGCCCAGAGCTTCAACAATTTGCTCAGTGCCACTTGATGATGATAATTTCCTTCATTTCTTCCCTCCTATTTCCTGATTTGCAGCTTCTTCTGCAATGTTACTTATATCCTCTATAGTGAAGACCGATGCAAAATACTTGTTCAGTTCATCTACCATCTCCTTATTTTCCGTTATTATTCCCCCAGACTCTCTCGCTAGGACCAACACTCACTAATTTTTAAAAATATCTATAGACCCTCTTACCATCTGGCTTACTTTCAAAGTGTGGGACTATATTTTGAAGAAAGAGGTTGTAAACATAAAAATTAAGCCATCATTGTTGCAAATCGATATTAAATATTTGGATATGTAGTTTCATCCCAGAAATTCTGCTCACCCTAATAACACAGGAGCTTGGATTTGAGCCTAATCAAGGAATTTACAATATTTTGAGCACACCCAAGTCAACAAATTAACAAATCAACAAGTTAACAACCTCTTAAGAGGCATTATGGGAAAAGTCAAAACTTTAAAGGAAATGTATTTAAATTAAAAGAATATCCTGGGAGAATGGCACATTCCAGCCCCTGCAGAATCTGCCAGTTGTGTACCAGCGCCCAAGCAATTTACGTAATCACAGTACCCAAAATGCCTGGAAAACTTGGTAGAAGAATAGAATCTATAAGGAGATAAGTATCCATGTTAGACAGTGTCAATATCAACCCAATAGTGGAATGTAACACTGCTGGGCAAAAAAAAACTAATCTCCTTCGCTCAGTAATTCAAAGGCAAGACTGAATAATAGCCAATTATCTCGAATGATAAAAGTAACATTACAGGAATTGAGGCTTCATGATTCAGCAATCTTTTTTCCATTTTTCTATAGAAAAGACTTAGACACATGCAATTTTTTAAGTGTCTGTGGAGCATTAGTCGGCTCTCGATAGACCTATGCTAAATTGCGATTCTGTAGGCAGAGGAATGATTAATATGCAAAATGTGAAGCAATTAATCAACAAGGAGAAAACATTGGCCCTTTGTGCATTTACAAAAAGTGGTCTGACCTGTGCATATTCTCTACTTTTGTAATCGTGCATTAATAAAAGTTACATTGGCTAACAAATGTCTCATGATAGCCCATATTCTGTACAGGTTTCATATTTGAAATAAAATTTACAAATTGAATGTTGTTTCAGTGTTAAATCAGTTGGTCTGTGCAGAGCTGGAAGGAGTGCAAGACAAACATCCTCCGAAGGATACAGGAGATGTTTCATCACTACACTCACGTTCCTGCTGCCAAACTAGTAGCAGAGGATCGTGGAAGTCAACTTCGGCTTGAATTTTCACTCCTGACCTGGTTAAATTTTCATTCCAGGGAACGGGTGCCAATGGGAGTGAGGCCTGCCAACCCCTAAAAGAGTTCAGAGGCAGCTCCAGGGGTATGAAGGCAAGATTCAGAAAGGGCTGACAGTGCTCTGGAATTTTGTTGCAGCTGCTCTCATCCGCCTGCGCCCCCCCTCCCCATGCCACATCCATACCCACCTCATATCTCCCCACCCCGTGGCCCCTCATACCCTCCACACCAGCCAATGCTCCTCTATTCACACCCCGTCTCACTATCCAATCCCTTATACCTTCCACGCCCCTCTACCACCTTCATGGCCCTTTATACCCCTGTGCCATACCCCCACAAACCACCTTTTGCCTTCATACCCTCTATGCCAACTCACCCAGGGCATGACCAACCTCAGGACCCATGCTGAGATGACGATACTAAAAAAACTCATTAAAGAAAGAGGATGTGTTGGAACTATTGAATGGCATCAAGGTTGGTAAGTCGCCGGGACCGGATGGGATGTACCCCAGGTTACTGTGGGAGGCGAGGGAGGAGATTGCGGAGCCTTTGGCGATGATCTTTGCATCGTCGATGGAGACAGGAGAGGTTCCGGAGGATTGGAGGATTGCAGATGTGGTCCCTATATTCAAGAAAGGGAACAGGGACAGCCCGGGAAATTACCGACCGGTGAGTCTAACCTCAGTGGTTGGTAAGTTGATGGAGAGGATCCTGAGAGACAGGATTTATGATCATCTAGAGAAGTTTAGTATGATCAAAAGTAGTCAGCACGGCTTTGTCAAGGGCAGGTCGTGCCTTACGAGCCTGGTTGAGTTCTTTGAAAATGTGACCAAACACATTGACGAAGGAAGAGCGGTGGATGTGGTCTATATGGACTTCAGCAAGGCGTTCGATAAGGTCCCCCATGCAAGACTTCTTGAGAAAGTGAGAGGGCATGGGATCCAAGGGGCTGTTGCCTTGTGGATCCAGAACTGGCTTGCCTGCAGAAGGCAGAGAGTGGCTGTGGAGGGGTCTTTCTCTGCATGGAGGTCAGTGACCAGTGGAGTGCCCCAGGGATCTGTTCTGGGACCCTTGCTGTTTGTCATTTTCATAAATGACCTGGATGAGGAAGTGGAGGGATGGGTTGGTAAGTTTGCTGACGACACCAAGGTAGGTGGTGTTGTGGATAGTTTGGAGGGATGTCAGAAGTTGCAGCGAGACATAGATAGAATGCAAGACTGGGCGGAGAAGTGGCAGATGGACTTCAACCCGGATAAGTGTGTAGTGATCCATTTTGGCAGATCCAATGGGATGAAGCAGCAGTATAATATGAAGGGTACCATTCTTAGCAGTGTAGAGGATCAGAAGGACCTTGGGGTCCGGGTCCATAGGACTCTTAAATCGGCCTCGCAGGTGGAGGATGCGGTCAAGGCGGCGTACGGCGTACTAGCCTTCATTAATCGAGGGATTGAGTTTAGGAGTTGGGAGATAATGCTGCAGCTTTATAGGACCCTGGTTAGACCCCACTTGGAGTACTGCGCGCAGTTCTGGTCACCTCATTACAGGAAAGATGTTGAAGCCATTGAAAGGGTGCAGAGGAGATTTACAAGGATGTTGCCTGGATTGGGGGGCATGCCTTATGAGGATAGGTTGAGGGAGCTTGGTCTCTTCTCCCTGGAGAGATGAAGGATGAGAGGTGACCTGATAGAGGTTTACAAGATGTTGAGAGGTCTGGATAGGGTAGACTCTCAGGCTATTTCCAAGGGCTGAAATGGTTGCTACGAGAGGACACAGGTTTAAGGTGCTGGGGGGTAGGTACAGAGGAGATGTCAGGGGTAAGTTTTTCACTCAGAGGGTGGTGGGTGAGTGGAATCGGCTGACGTCGGTGGTGGTGGAGGCAAACTCGTTGGGGTCTTTTAAGAGACTTCTGGATGAGTACATGGGATTTAATGGGATTGAGGGCTATAGATAGGCCTAGAGGTAGGGATATGATCGGCGCAACTTGTGGGCCGAAGGGCCTGTTTGTGCTGTGGCTTTCTATGTTCTATGTTAAAGGAAAAAACATTCACTGCACTTAAATTAATCCTTTAGAAAAACATTTAATTCAAGTGCTTGTTGTTTCTCTTCCCATACCTAGTGGTGCAGAAAGTATACTTTCATCTGTTCCTATAGCAAAGTTTTTCCTGGAACAGGTCGCTAGCCTTTTGCCAGGGACTTGTAGCTTGAGGGGTGCCACACCATATCAAGCATGGCATTTCTTTAAATACTAGTCATTGCCTGTCTACCGCCAAATCTTTTAGTGTATGTTCCCAATCCACCTTCATACTTTCATAATTCCCTTTCTTCAGATTTAAGAACCTAGTTTCAGAATGAACTGTGTTGCATTCAAATTGAATGTATAATTCTATCACATTATGGTCACTGTTTTGCAAAGGCTCCTTTATATTAAGGTTATTAATTAGCTCTTTCTCATTACACAATACAAAACCCAAAATAGCCTAATTCCTAATTGGCTCCTCGGCCTACTGCTCCAGAAACCCATCTAATACACACTTCAGGAATTCACCTATACAGCATTTAGTGCTCAGTTAACTCAATCGGTGTGTAAATTGAAATTGTCCATTATTACTGTATTACCCACATTGCAATGCTAATGTTGGGCATGGTATAAATCAGAAAATTAGAGGTGCAGGCAGCTTGGTTGCCCATTAACAATTCCCACCTATGTTTTCTGCCCTTTGCTGTTTCTTAGCTCCAGCCACCACGATTCTACATTTTGAACCTTCCATCCAAGATCCTCTTTTATGTACTTATTTCTTCCCTTATTAGGAGTGCTGCCAAACCAGAGCGTGGCATGCTTGTACAGTGGTTAGCACGACTACCTCACAGTACCAGGGACCCGAGTTCAATTTCAGCCATGGGTGAATCTACATGCCATGGGTACCTGCGTGGGTTTCCTCTGGATGCTCCATTTCTCTCCCACAATCCAAAGATGCGCTTGTTAGGTGGCTTGGCCATGGTAAACTGCCCCTTAGTGTCCCGAGATGTGTAGTTTGGAAATTTGTGGGGTAAGAGTTCTAACAACACCAGGTTAAAGTCCAACAGGTTTATTTGGTAGCAAATGCCATTAGCTTTCGGAGCGCTGCTCCTTCATCAGATGGAGTGGATATCTGCTCTCAAACAGGGCACAGAGACACAAAATCAAGTTACAGAATACTGATTAGAATGCAAATCTCTCCAGCCAACCAGGTCTTAAAGATACAGACAATGTGAGTGGAGGGAGCATTAAGCACAGGTTAAAGAGATGTGTATTGTCTCCAGATAGGACAGCCAGGGAGATTCTGCAAGTCGAGGAGGCAAGCTGTGGGGGTTACTGATAGTGCGACATGAACCCAAGATCTCGGTTTAGGCCGTCCTCATGTGTGCGGAACTTGGCCATCAGTTTCTGCTCAGCGACTCTGCGCTGTCGTGTGTCGTGAAGGCCGCCTTGGAGAACGCTTACCCGAAGATCAGAGGCTGAATGCCCATGACCGCTGAAGTGCTCCCCAGCAGGAAGAGAACAGTCTTGCCCGGTGATTGTTGAGCGGTGTTCATTCATCTGTTGTCGTAGCGTCCGCATGGTTTCCCCAATGTACCATGCCTCGGGACATCCTTTCCTGCAGCGTATCAGGTAGGCAACGTTGGCCGAGTTGCAAGTATAGGTACCATGTACCTGGTAGATGGTGTTCTCATGTGAGATGATGGCATCCGTGTTGATGATCCGGCACGTCTTGCAGAGGTTGCTGTGGCAGGGTTGTGTGGTGTCGTGGTCACTGTTCTCCTGAAGGCTGGGTAGTTTGCTGCGGACAATAGTCTGTTTGAGGTTGTGCGGTTGTTGGAAGGCAAGAAGTGGGGATGTGGGGATGGCCTTGGCGGGATGTTTGTCTTCATCAAATGACATGTTGAAGGCTCCAGAGGAGATGCCGTAGTCGGCCTGGGAATGGAGGGATACAAACGATTGGTCTAGTTGGACCAAGGAGCGGCACAGGCTTGGAGGGCCAAAGGGCCTGTTTCCTGTGCTGTACTGTTCTTTGTTCGTAGATCCAACGCCGGCATCTCCACATAATGTGTGGGGTTACAGGAATAGGGCAAAAGAGGGGGCCTGGGTAAGATACTCTGTCAGAGAGTCTGTGCAGATTCAATGGGCTGAATGGCCTCCTTCTCTACTGTAGGGATTCTATGATTCATTTTCACCTATCCCTCTTCGGAATAAGGGTGGCATGGTGGCACAGTGGTTAGCACTGCTACCTCACAGCATCAGGGACCCCGGTTCGATTCCCAGCTTAGGTCATTACCTGTGTAGAGTCTGCATGTTCTCCCAGTCTCTGCATGGGTTTCCTCCCACGGTCCAAAAGACATGGTTAGATGCAATGGCCATGCTAAATTCTCCCTCAGTGTATCCGAACAGGTGCCAGAGTGTGGCAGCTAAGGGATTTATCTTTGTTACCTTGCCGCTATATCTCTGTAATGGTTATTAAACCTTACCCATTTACCGCAATTTCTGCATTCAAATCATCAACATTTTTGTGAATTCTACAAGCATCCAGATAGAGTGCTTTTAATGGTGTTTTAGGAAAATCTATTCTCTATTCTGACCCTATATGATGCCTGCCTATGCTTCATCTGTCCTCTATTTTTGCTTTCTACTTTTCTAACCTCCGATCAGGTTCCCACCCCCCCTCGCCAACAGCACTAGTGAGTCTTCCTGTGAGGATGTTAGTCCCAATCCAGCTAAGATGCAGTCCATCCATCTCGTACACTTCCCAGAAATCTAATGCCCTCCCTCCTACACCAGTTCTCCAGCCACGAGAGTAAAGTTAAACTTTATTTTATTTGGCCTCAAGTTAATAAACCTTAAGTGTGATAAACCTGGATAATACATTACAGCTATTTAACAATTTTTTGAATTTCAACGAATTCCACACCTCCCAAAGAGCAGTTACTCACCAGCCATGTAACCATTCATTTTGTCAAATTCAGAGAGCTCCAGCCCTCTGCCACCATCTCCCATAATCTGTCCTGCTTCGCCAGCGCCTCCCGCCCTCTCCGTGCTCCATCACCATCTCCCACAATCTCCCCGCTCCCTCACTCGGAAGTGAAATGATCCACAAGAAAATAGGCTTCTGGACCAGGAGAAAAGGAGATTTCTGCCTAGAATTGAACTGAAATACATCAGGTTGGGGATGAATTATAGGATAGAAAAAGTACTGCAAAACAACGGAGAAGGATATTCAAAACACAACAGATGAGTCCTGATAGCAAAAGGAATCTTCTCGAAGTTGGAAGTCAAATTTGAATACAGTTTTAGCTATTGAAAAAAGCACAATCAAAATAAAGAATAAACAGGGTCATAGGATAAGCTAGGCCTCCACCCAAGTAATTTGAAATTAGTTGGAACTTGTAGTTAAGAACCAAAATGCTATGAAATCGTCAACAGAGTCAAAGTAGGATTTGGGGAGAATGAATTGAGTTGCAAACAAGAGAGGAATTCAGTATGGATCTTCCCGTTCAGGAACCCTCTTCAGAATCATACAACGCAGGAGCCCATTCAGACTATTTTACCTGTTCCAGATTAGGTAGAGCTATCCAACTAATCCTACTCTTTTCTCCATAGCTCATGTTTTCCTTTTGTCCTTCAAGTATTTATTCAATTCTCTTTTGAATGTTATTAATGAATCTCCTGTGACCACTCTCAGGTAGTGCATGCCAGATCACAACCAAGTTAAAAATCACTTTCATATGTCACCTCTGGATCTTTTTAAAATTATTTTACATTTCTTTCCCTTAATTACCAACTTTGCTGCTACTGGGAAGCTGCTGTTAAGGACGTGGCTCATAGTAAACGCAAAGTTATTCCAAATCCCAGAAGGGAAACTTGAAACATCTGTCCTCAACTGTAATTCTTCCATTTCATTGTTGGGAAAGGTTTGAAATCCAGAGAATGTCTCAGATGTTTTGTGAAGATTTTAAATAAAATGATTATTTATAAACTAGAATTACACACACAACAATGGTTCTAGAGTTTCACTAATTTTACAGTTCCAAACAATCTTTACTTCACTATCTTCAGAGTTAACTCTCCTAAAATGGTCTGCAACGATTTATAAATATAAAACAAAATCCAGTACAGATGACCAGACTGGGAAGTGTTTTTTGGGAGTTGCTTCGGAGGTAGAATTTTTTTTAAAAGCTTGCTTTTAAACGCAGGCTTTTTACTGGGAGCTAAATGGGTATTGCTGATGAGAGCCGAGGTCTCAAAAATAGCTTTCCTGCATGGGTTTAATGACCTAATATCCAGTTTCCCCCTTGATCTTCCCTTATCTGAGCTACCTTCTTCAGAAGTCACACTTAATTACCTTTAATTCTCGAGTCTAGCCTTTAGAGCTTAAATGCAAAGTACTTTATCACCCTTTCTTTACACCTTGCCCCTTCAATATCTTATTCATGTCCCTTCATATTTTGTACCCCATTGTTACCAACTTGCCTTAGGTAAACAAATGTTTGCAGTGTTTCTAAGCTCATCAACATATCAAAAGCACTAGTTCTAACATAGCCAAGCCATCCCTGCCTGAAGCAACTTATATCTGCCCACATCTTATATTTTTTAAAAAATATAACCAGCACAAAACATTCCGAATTTTAGATTTCTCTGATACTTTCGCACCATTATTTTCATGACATTACCTCTTCATCTAGTAATCCCTTATCAAAGTAATCCATGATTTCGCATACCCATCAAATTTCCTCTTAAATCTTCTCTGCTTTTAGAAACCAAGCTTCTCCAGTTTCTTCATAAAGTGTCTCATCCTTGATACCACTCTAGTGAATGTTCTCAGCTTCTCCAAGACCTTGACATCCTTCCTGAAGTTTGGTGCTCAGGATTGAACAATATGCCAAACAGAGGCCTAACCATATAGGTTTAGCTTAGCTTCCTTCTTTTTGTATCCTATTCCTCTATTAAAATCACGATCCTATGCCGTCTTTAATGTCTTCTCCACATGTCCTGTCATCTTCATAATTTTGTATCGACAACTTCAGATCTCTGTTCCTTGTACCCTCTTCATGGTTTTACCACTTAGTTCATATTTTCACCTCCTCTCCTACCCCCATCTTCCTACTAAAATACATCACTTCACGTGTATTGAACTGTCTCTGCCATGGATCATTTTACCAGTTGATAGCCTTTTGAATTCAGTTACTGTCTTCCTCATTTTTGAGATTGTATAATCTGCAAACTTTGAAATGATTGACAGTTCACTCATGTCCTTTAGGGAAGGAAACCTGCCGTCATACCTGGTCTGGCCTACATGTGACTCGAGCTACTCTCAACTATCTTCTGGAACAGCTTCGCAAGCCACTCAGTTTCAAGGACAACTAGGGATGGGCAAAAAACCCTGGCCAGCTAGCTACGCTCATGTCCCATGAATGAATAAAATGTCCTGATTCACCTGGTATGATGAGTGCCAGACAAAAAGTTTCAACATTGTGTCATTTTTCTGCAATTTTCAAGTTCTGTACTACCAAGCATATATCAATTATTAAATTGTTAATATCAATAGTCTTTAATATATTCAATGCATTGCTTGATGGTTAAGACTGATTCCACTCGCTATCACTTGCTTGGATTTAGTCACCTTATTGTCAACAGCTTGTACTTAGCAGAGCTCAGTGGAACCAGAGGGTGCATTGGTCATTCACACACAGCACTGGCTGTTTTCAACTACAGCTGGCAATTTTCATTCTGCAAGAATGAAAACCTGGCCTTCCACCCCAATCACTATGCGGTGACCCCCTGTGAACATTTTTAGCTATCTGAAGAGCAAAGTTCTGGTTTGGAAAATTTGCCCCTTCCTCATGTCTAGTCCCAAACAAAAAAAGTTAGATAAGAAACTGGTGCACGAGTGCTTTTGAACCTGTGCAGATCATTACAGGGTTAACACCTTACAACCAAGCTGCTTCACAAGTGCAGAATCATTTCAAGCCAGTAACATCTCATTTCAACAAGACAGTGAGGCTGCAACACATCTGGCAATTTTCTGTGAGCTTTTAAAATCAATTCAGATTAATGTTTCTATTTTGAATAATTCTCTGCAATGGGTAACAATTTGTAAATTATACAGCATTATAAAGTAGTGAGATTCGGTATCAAGATTAAACATCGCATATTTGATTTAAACCAACTAGCAAAGTTAGGTTCCAATACAGAAAACTCATTGGTGGAAGCTTTGGGATTAAACATTAACAAACATGTACATCAAATCTATTTTAATATCTGGGTTTCCTCAATGTTAGATATTACATTCTTCCACCTTTCCGAAGCCAGCGAGGTTCAAGGGCACAGTTTGTCACTGTTGAGATTCTCACTTAAACTGTCTGCTTCAACATCAGCAGACATAAAGGTGCCTCTTTTTACAAATAACAATCAATCCAATTTTTAAGTTTATTTTGAACAAGCTGGAATGCACTTGGATTTCATCTAGCATCAGATGTAGCTGGTAAAAACGTACCACATCAGATACAACAAATTCCTTACATAAGAAATAGGAGCAGGAAACCATTTGGCCGGTCAAACCTACTCTGCCATTCAATACAATCATGGCTGACCTCCCGGCTTCAAATCTACTTTTCCACCTGCTTCCCATATCCCTCGATTCCAAGCCTGTTGGAATTTTACTGCCTCGCCCACCTGAGGCTTGTAAGATCCTGCCCGAGGCCAACAGAGAATGCAGCTCTGCGAGCCTCGCTCGCCCCGATTCTGGGGCAGGTGAGGCGGTAAAATTCCAGCCTAAAAGTCTATCTATCCCAGCCTTAAATATATTCCATGATGGTGCATCCCACAAACCTCTGGGGTAGAGAATCCCAAAGTTTCACAACAGAGTGAAGAAATTTCCCATCCCAGTGTTAAATGATTACCCCCTTCTAAATTCCCCAGCCAAGAGAATCAACCCGTTCATATTCTGGAATGTTTCAATGAGATCACCTTTCATTCTTCTAAATGCCAGAAAATATAGACCCAATTTACTCAGCCTGTCATCATAGGACAACCCTCAGCTCAGGGTCAAATCTAGTGAAGCTCCACTGTACTGTCTCCAATGCAAGTATATCCTTCTTTAAATATGGAACTTGCACGGTCACATGCAAGTTTCTCTGAACATTAACAAGTTTCACACCCTTCAAAAATAATATTTGCTTTTCTATTCCCACAATCAAAGTGAATAACCTCACACTTTCCCACATTATATGCCTACCAACTTTTTTGCCTACTCATTTAACTTGTTTCCATGTATATTTGCAGCCTGTATCCTCCTCACTGCTTGCATTCCCACTTGGATTTGTATTGTCAGCAAAACTAGATACATTAGTTGGTTAAAGTCATTAATAAAGATTGTAAATAGTTGAGGGTCCAGCACTGATTATTGCAGCACTATTATTCACTCCTGACAACTTGAAAATGTCCTATTAATTCCCACTTTCTGCTTACTGTCCATTAACCACCCATGCTATCACCTTCAACTCCATAAGTGTGTATTAACTTTTTGTATGCCTTTTGGAAATTTGGAAAAAAATCCTTCCAGAATCTAGAGACTTTTGTAGCCAACACGTCCACTATCTCTGCAGCTATCTCTATGGAAGCCTGGCTTGCAGGGTATCAGGTCCTGGATATTTGGCAGAATTTAGTCCTTCTAGTTTCTCCAGTATTTTTTCATGCTTATACCAATTACCTTATTCTTTTTTGCACATAAGTTACCCTCTATTTCAGGGATGAAACTTGTGTCTGAAACACAATTTGTTCAATATCCTCTTTTATTATGATTAATCTAGTCTCTACTTCTAAAGTATTGCTTAGTTTAGCTACTTTCTTTTTTTATACTTGTAAAAGTTGCCCGTTTTATATTCCTGGCCAGATTACTTTTATTCTATGTTTTTTCCTTATATCAAGAACTTTTTGGTGGCCTTTTACTGGTTTCCAAAACATTCCCAATCCCCAGACTTAAATTAATCTTTGTAACATTATGCGCCTCTTCTTTTAACCGAATACCACTTAACTTCCATAACAATCCACAGATGGATCTTTCTCACTGATGTTTTGCTCTTCAATGGAATTATATTTTGAATTGTTTATCTAAATGTTTCCCACCATTCATTTACTGCCATAACTTTTAGTCTAATTACCCAATTAGTCTTGGCCAGCTCTCCCTCATACCTATGTCATTGGCACTCAGATTCCTGGTTCTAGTTGGAACGTCACTTTCAAACTTAATGTGGAAATCAATCGCATTAGGGTCACTAATTCCCAGTGGTTATTTTACTATGACATTAATTAACCACACCTAATTGCAAAATACTAGATCTAAAGTTGCATTAACCCATGTTGGTTCCACAATATATTGCTCAAAGTCTTGAAAGCATTCTACCAACTCATCTTCCACACTACCTTGGTCAATTTGATTGGTCCAAGTCTACAAGAAGATTGAAGTTCCTCCAAAATTACAATGTCTTTGTTACAAGCTTAAATAATTCTTTCACGATAAAAGCAAAATACTGCGGATGCTGGAATCTGAACCAAAAACAGAAAATGCTGGAACATCTCAGCAGGTCTAACAGCATCTGTGGGGAGAAAAGAGCCAACATTTCAAGTCTAGATGACCCTTCGTCAGAGCTGAGATTTTCCAGCATTTTGTGTTTTTGTTCTTGCTTAATGATCCGTCCAATAGCATAACAGTTAGGGCACTTCCAAATCTCCACCCATACCAATTTTATTTTCTAATTGGCGAGAATCTTGGGTCAGATAATGTCCATGTCATTCCTTTACTATCAGAATACTCCTCTGCAAAATATTGTGTATCCTGGTCACCTTGTAACAATGCCTTGATAAGGGCGATTAGATCTAAACCATTTATCTCTATTTGTGCCATTAGCTCATTAACTTATTGGGGATGTTCCGTGCATTCAAATAAAGTGACATTTGTTTTTAAACTACTATCCTTTGCATGGGCCTTACTCCCTGATGCACTATTACCGTTAACATATCTGACCCACTCAGATTGTCTCTCTGCACTGTCTGGTGG
Source organism: Mustelus asterias (assembly GCF_964213995.1). Classification (NCBI taxonomy): domain Eukaryota; kingdom Metazoa; phylum Chordata; class Chondrichthyes; order Carcharhiniformes; family Triakidae; genus Mustelus; species Mustelus asterias. The sequence goes on along the minus strand of NC_135810.1, from coordinate 66,895,850 downwards.
CAATGTGGTTCAGTGGCTAGCAATGCTGCCTCACAGCGCCAGGGACTCGGGTTCAATTCTTCCCTCAGGTGACTGTGGAGTTTGCACATTCTCCCCATGTCTGTGTGGGTTTCCTCCCACAGTCCAAAAGATATGTGGGTTAGGTTGATTGGCCATGCTAAATTGCCCTTAGTGTCAGGGGGATTAGCAGGGTAAATATGTGGGGTTACAGGGATATGGCCTGGGTGGGATTGTGTTGGAGGAGGCTTGGATGGGCCGAATGGCCTCCTTCTGCACTATAGGGATTCTATGATTTTATGCACATCAATATATTTTCCTATTGCCTCAAATTTTAGCTTTTTATTTCCAAACCTCCCTTCACCCAAACCCTCCTCCCTCTCTTAGTTTAAAGTCATCTTCCACCAACTCTAACCATATTTGCTGGTGCACAAATATTTATATGTGCTGTCCCATTGTGTCACTCCGGTTACCATTACCTGCATCGCTACCCTGTCCTATTGTCTGGTCTTTTCTCTTTAACTTTCCAAATCTCCCCTCATGAGAACGCTCCCCACTGTTTAGTTTTAAGCGCTCCCTACTTGTAAGACCAGGACACTGGCCCCAGCACAGTTCAAATGATTATCCCAATGGTACAGCTTCCTCTTCCCCCAATATAGATGCCAATGCCGCATGAAATGAAACGCCATGTCCTTTACAGCAATCTTTGAGCCACACATTCAATTCTCTAATCTTATGCTCGTGGCTCAGGTATTAATAAATCAGAGATTGCCACCTTGCGAACATGCAAATAATTGGGCGGCACCGTGGTTAGCACTGCTGCCTCACAGCACCAGGGACCCAGGTTCAATTCCCGGCTTGGGTCACTGTCTGTGTGCAGTTTGCACATTCTCCCCATGTCTGCGTGGGTTTCCTCCGGGTGCTCTGGTTTCCTCCCAGTCTGAGACGTGTTGGTTCGGTGCATTGACCCGAACAGATGCTGGAGTGACAAGGGGAATTTCACAGAAACTTCATAGTAGTGTTAATGTAAGCCTTATTTGTGACTAATAAATAAACTAACAAATAAGGAGCAAAAATAGGCCAGTCAGCCCCTCGAGCCTGCTCCACCATTCAACAAGATCATGGCAGATCTGTTTGTTTCAAATTCCACATTCTCATCTACCCTGATAACCTCTGATTCCTTGCTTAACAGAATCCATCTACCTTCAACTTAAAAATATTCAATGACCCCCACCTCCACTGCCTTCTGAGGCAGAGTTCTAGACACAATCCTCTGAAAATATTTCTTCTCATTCCTACCTGAAAAGGGTGACCCCAATTTCAAAACCACGCCCCCTAGTTTTGGATCTTACATACTTCAATCAAGTCACCCTTCACTTTTCTAAACTCCAGTGGAAGCTCGCTCAGTCTTTCCAAATTTTCTTCATAAGATAACACTCATTTCAGATATCAATCTAACAAACCTTCTCTGAACCACCTCTAACGCATTTACATCGTTCCTCAGATGAGGCCAAAACTCTCAGTACAAGAGGCGGTGTCACCAATACCCTGTATAACTGAAGCATAATATCCTTACTTTTATGTTAATTCCTCTCATATTAAAGGATAGCATTCCATTCACCTTAATTACTTGCTGTCCCTGCATATCAACTTATGACTCATGCAGCATAGCACCTAGATCCCTCTGCACCTCTTGAATTCTGCAGTCATTCTACGTTTGTGATACTCTTTTTAATTCTTCCTGCCAAAGTGAACAACTTCACATTTTATTCCATTTGCCAGATCTTTGCCCACTCAACTTATCTATACCCACCTGTAACCTCCTCATCTCCTCTTAACATACTTTCTCACATTTTTTGTGTCACCTACACATTTAGATACCATGCCTTTGCTTCCCCTCATCCAAGTCATTGATGTAAATCGCAAAACATTGAAGCCCCAACACAGGCAGCTGCAGGACTCCATGCGTCACATCCTGCTAATCAGGAAAAGATGATGTGGAGATGCCGGCGTTGCACTGGGGTGAACACAGTAAGAAGTCTCACAACACCAGGTTAAAGTCCAACAGGTTTATTTGGTAGCAAATACCATAAGTTTTCGGAGTGCTGCTCCTTCGTCAGATGGAGTGGAAATGTGCTCTTGGTACTTTCTACACAATAAATGGACCGTTCCTGTCATTTTACTGAGAGAAGGTTTGCTACAGACATGTGCCTCGTCTCCCGGAGCTCTGTTGAATAAACTGTGTTTTGGAATCTCAAGATCTGACTATTAGTGGATTTTCCCCACAACAATTCTAATCAGTATTCTGCAACTTGATTTTGTGTCTCTCTGCACTGTTTGAGAGCACATTTCCACTCCATCTGACGAAGGAGCAGCGCTCCGAAAGCTTATGGTTTTTCCAACAAAATAAACCTGTTGGACTTTAACCTGGTGTTGAGAGACTTCTTACTGTAATCAGGAAAAGACCAGTTATACATAGTTTGTTTGATGCCAGCCAATCTTCTATCCACGCTAATTTGTTACCCCTACAGAGTTTTTATTTTCCATAATAACGCTTCATGTGGCACCTTACTAAACACCTCCGGGGAATCCAAGTACAGTATGGTCGACAGGCTGCCCTTTATCCATTGCACTTTTACTCCTTCAAAAACTCCAATAAATTGATTCGTGGTTCTGTTTTTTAAAATTTAAGCCCCTAGCTGTTCATACACCCTCAGCAAGACCTCTTCCTTACTCCTACCCATGTCCTTGGTATCCATGTACATCACGACAACTGGATCCTACCCGCACCACTGCAAGCTCCTCTCCAGCTCAGAAATATACTTAACCCTGGCATCAGGCAAACATTGCCCGATGCCAGTACATAGTACATTGGGGAGACCATGCAGACACTATGACAACGGATGAACGAACACTGCTTGACAATCACCAGGCAGGAGTGTTCTCTTCCAGTCGGGAAACACTTCAGCAGTCACAGGCATTCAGCCTCTGATCTCCAGGTAAGCGTTCTCCAAGGCGGCCTTCACGACACACAACTCAAGAGTCGCTGAGCAGAGACTGATAGCCAAGTTCCGCACACGAGGACGGCCTCAATCGGGATCTTGGGTTCATGTCACACTATCTGTAACCCCCACGACTTGCATGGGGCTTGCAAAATCTCACTAACTGTCCTGACTGGAGACAATACACATCTCTAACCTGTGCTTAACCCTCTCTCCACTCACATTGTCTGTACCTTTAAGACTCGCATTCCAACCATTATCTTGTAAATTGAGTTTGTCTCTTTATATGCCCTGTTTGTGAACACGACTTCCACTCACCTGATAAAGGCGCAGCGCTCCGAAAGCTAGTGGCTTGTGCAACCAAATAAACCGGTTGGACTTTAACCTGGTGTTGTGAGACTTCTTACTGAGTTTATCCCAGTCCAACGCCGGCATCTCCACATCGGGCAAGCAACACAGCCTTTTGGATTCTCGCTCTCGGTTAGAGCACTGTTCAGCTCCCTAGCTATACTGCACCCTATATTTAGGTTCCCACTTCTTTTTACTCCCCTCCTCCCACCCCAAATTTCAATGGCTCCTTGCATCAGTTTTCCCATTGTCTCTGCAGTCTGTGATCTAGTCTTCAGTCTCCTCTCGTTATCTTCTGGGTCCCCATTGCTGCCTCACTTGAAATCATACCCTCCTGTCCCTGAAAATAGACCAATTCTGAAGTGCCGAGCCTAAAGGTGCAACTGCCTCCTGGAATAAAAAGTATCTAGGTAACTTTCCCCTCTCTGATAAATTGCAATGTTCAAAGCTTGGACTCCAGTCAAAGCTTCGACTCAGAGCCGAGGTTGTTCAAACTGCTGCCATTTACTACTGATGTGGTTGCCATGGATCTCAATGATATCCACTAGTTCTCACATGCTACAGATGCATACATCTGTCCTACTATAGCTGCATTTTATTTAACTAATTAGGTTTCAAGTTTAGAATGTTATCTCTGGTTATATTAAATAGTTTAACTAAAGAGTTTAACTAATTGAGCTATTTTTATGCCTCCCCATTACAATTTTAAAACTCACCAATCACCTACCTGCTCACCAGCTACCAGAAGCTGAAGGAAAAAACAAAGTACAAATTGCAAAGACCTAGTCAACTTCCTACTATAGTTAACACTAATTCAGGCAACTACTTCCAATTAGAATATGGAAAAGTTATGGCGCAGAAAGAACTTATTCAATAACATTGTGTTCGTGCCTGCCAAAAAAAAAGTCACATGTTTTAATTCCATTTTCCAACACCAGGTCTGTTGATTGACAGATAACTGCCACTGTCTTTTTAACCAGCTTGAAATTTTAAAGTTTGAAGTTAGGGTGGCACGGTGGCTAGCAGTGCTGCCTCACAGCGCCAGGGACCCTGGCTCAATTCCAGGCTTGGGTCACTGTGTGAAGTTTGCACATTTTCCCTATGCTTGCGTGGGTTTCCTCCGGGTGCTCCGGTTTCCTCCCACATTCCAAAGATGTGCGGGTTAGGTGGATTGGCCATAGTAAATTGATCCTTAGTGTCAGGGGGACTAGCTAGGGTAAGTGCATGGGGTGATGGGGGTAGGGCCTGGATGGGATTATGGTCAGTGCAGACTCGTTGGACCAAATGGCCTTCTGCACTGTAGGATTCTATGAAGTCAAAAGTCTGGCTGTTGATCTAAATTACAACTTGAGGAAGACTTACCAGAGATATCCAACCTGCACCAAATTCCCATTTGTTCCTCAGTGCACTCAGGCCTCATCACCACTCTGTGGTCCCACTCACCCCCAAACTATTTGGGGATAAATATTTTCAGAATTTCATTCAGTCCAGTCTTTATTTCTTATTTTCTGTAAATGTGGGTTGCTGCTCCAATATTTACACACTTAGCCCAAAGCAGTCAGGCTTTAGCTTGGAAAACGATTTATTGTTCTTCATCTGGTATTTGGCATCTCTTCAGTAGCTGCCTTCAATTTTATTTAATAACAAAACAGAATAAAGTTAAAGGAAGTTTGAATTTAAACAGTGAACAGTTCAGATGTCAAAGAAACAGGGTTGATTCATTAAAATAAACATCTTAAAGACTTACAATAAATTACAATGAACATACGAGAGCCCAAGGATAGCATCATTTTTCCTCATTCTCAATTTCTATTCCCTTAAAATTACAAAAGCAGTAACCAAAGTAAAACTTGAGGAATATTAATTTTTCTTAATATTTTGACTTCTTACACAAAATCTTCATATGCTCAGGGCTTCTCAAACATTTCATTTACACCACAGCCTTATGGAACCTATCTGGCTGTATTTGTAAATCCACAAGGTGCCTCAAAAGAGAGAAATCTGCATCCAAATAGCAATTACAATCTATTATGTATATTCAGTAAAGAATTTTATAGTGTACAATTTAAAATGGCTAATGGATAGTGAGAAATATTACGGCAATAATACAATCTTAGTGCATGCTGAACTTGAAGGATATGCAAGAAACACTGTTGTTGACACTGCCATAAAAGCATTTTGTACACTGCTCCCATTTCTAATGGGACGCCCTCCTTATGACAGTTTAAAACTCAAAGAAAACTGCAATGTTGGCAAAGAACATATATTTATATAGCATATTGTAATCTCTCTCAAATGCATTCCAAAAAATATTGTTCTCTTTTAAAGACAAAACGCTTGATTTGACCCCCCCCCCCCCCCCCCACCACCCACCCCTCACTCTGCATTTACAGTTTACAGTATGCTGAGGATTGCAGTGGGTGGGTTAAGAAAACTGCATTACAAACTTGGATCTGAATTGTTCCTGTATGTACACTGGAGTATGGAGCAAGGGTACAGAGAATATGTAAATAATTGTTCAGCATATCCTTCTGGTTTCTAGCGAAATGTTCTACTTTTGACATGTTTGGGTGAAGTACTTGAACTTCTGTTCTTACTACCCTCATTTGTTCATGGAAAAGTATCTCATCAGTACTGTAACAACCTACAGAACAGAAACACTTGTATATAGAACTGGGAGACAATTTTCCATAGCCATATCATTCAAAAAAATGAACATCTGCAGGAAGAGAAACCAAGTACTTTGTTCAAAGTACTCGATTTTAGGTTCCGAAATCAAAGGGGGAGGTATAATTCTACTCCACTGTAATTTAACGACTTCTGCTGGAAATATATTTGTATGAATGTTAGTAGAGAGCAACATTAGGCTTGGATACAACATCTCACGTTTGAACTGTCAGAATTTGTGTTTTGCTCATGTACATAAGGAATGATGACTTGAATAGGATAATAAAAAACTGACAATACTCAGGGAATCGTACACTCAGCATGAGTCACTGCCTTTGAAGCACATGAGAATGATGCTATGTTCAAACATATACATCATGCACAAAATAAATTTGAATTACATTAAAATCTAAATGTGTTTTACAAGTGTCAGCCTCTCAGTACCTTGACTACAACAAGCAGTTATCAAAAGCTGTACAATCAAATGCTGCTACTTAAAATTTGAGAAAAATAATCAACCATAAAAGGTTAACTGTTTCGAGTATTTCCAGCACTTCCTATTTTTATTTCATAATCTTGTTCAATTAGCTGCCAACATTTTAAGGTCAAAGTCACATATTTCATCACCATCATAATGAAAATTTGGTTTATAGTACAAGTTTACTTACCTAATGAAACACGTATAACAACAAATGCTTAAAATATAGAAATCATTTACACTAAAATCAGCGGGTTGTATGCAATGCATTATAGTTTTGATGATACCTCCAGCTTTGGGAGATGATAAAGGAGATAAAATAGCCACAAGCATTATTATAAAGATGGCAATTGTGAACAGACAGTCAAACCTAACTACATTATCACAGATATTGCTGTTATTCAATGTACCTTTTGGCCTAGCAAAGTGCACAAAAATCAAGTCAGACAATATTTGCTCAAAATTTAAAAGTATAAAGACACTTTAAAATCCTAAAATTATTTCCCCTCATCTAACCTCTACGATGAACTAGGCAGTCAAGATGTTTCTTCTTTGGGCTCTTGTAAGGTCTCTTTGAATAGAATTGGCTCTGCTGTCTGCAAACACAAAGCATTTTCAAACTCCAGTGAAAAACTGAGTTCTTGCAAGAGACCTGAAGGCGTGCTTACAGCTTCAATCCTTCATGTTTTGCGACGATGGAGAGATGCTGCTGCCTAAATTGTGATGCAATAAACTTAATTTCAAACGGATTACGGAATGAGGGAGGATTGAGGAGCATGATATAGGAGAAAGACTGCATTAAATCAAATATTTCATGTCTAGTCCCAACCCAAAACACGCACGGACTACACTTTTCAACTGACAATTTCAACTTGATTAGATCAATTGAAATTCGTGCAAGGCAAGATTTCATAAGCAGAACTGTATGCAGTTTTACTCAACAACTAACTCAATATAGAAAATTCTGGAATAATTCAATCTCGTTTCACTCTATTAATGCCTTACAAAGTAGTGCACACATATATGCAATTAATTGACGAGCAATAAGAAACAGTGAGGTTTGGAAGGCAGAGGATGTCATATCAGCACTTAGTTTGTTCCATCTGGAAATCAATATTTCAAGGAAGCATTTAGACAGCCAAAAATTAAGATTGTGCTGGTAAAATTACTCTCATGTACATTGATTGGACTGCACACTTACCCAGAAAGCAAAATAAAAACTACACATAACCTACTTCCACTTGTCCTATCAAGAAGCCTCACACTATTGTGTGATTTGTTGCAAAGTGGCATTTCATCTACTTGTATTATTTGCAAGGGAATAGTGCATGATGGAATAAAGGCATATTCAAAGGAAAGAATTGTCTGATAAAGATCTGACCACTGATGTGTCTCTCAATTGTAAAGAATAGTAAAGCTAATGACAAATCAGCAGAAACCAGTAGTGCTATATGCACTATCTTTGCATGAAATTATTATCTTCATTCTATTTCTGGGAAATATTTTTATTCTCAGTTTCCTGAGTGCCAAGGGGAGGAAACTTTAAGAAAAAAAGCAACATTGTCAACATGCCATTCAATGGGAAAATCAATCCGGAGCAGGCCTTTAGACTGCAGTTCATGGAATGAGAAGAGGTGAGGGAAATAAGGCAAAAAAGATATTGTACTATAGGAGGGAGGAACATAATAGCAATGTAAAAACATTCACCGTCTTGAGCCTGTTCCATTGTTCTGTTAGATCACGGTTGAGCTGGACTTCAACTCCACTTGCCCACCTTTGTTCCACTTTCTTGATAATCTTAATAAATATTAATTTCAGTCTTGAAAATTTCAATCGACAGCATCCATAGTTTTTTGGGGGGAGAAAACGTCAGGTGTTCACTAAGTTTGTGTGGTTACCTCAAGAAATTCAGCAAAATTAGTTACATTGCGTGAAAGGTTCATATGCTGTTAACTGTCCTGAAGCAGAGGTACTCCCGAGCTAAGCCCAGAAATTACAAGGTAAATAATACTACTGACTTAAAATTAGTCAAGTTGAAAAGTTCACTGTAACGTGAAACTGTTTTTTCCATTTCAGTCAATCAACTAATACCTGGCATATTTGTGGCAAATATAGTTGAACAATACAAAAGATTCTACTACAAGCAAGTGGAAACATTTCTGATATTATTGATATTCATTTTTCTAATGACAAATCCTGTGCAGCTTCAGCTCTTATGAGAGAATCAAAACCTTTGAAGACCGGTACTGCACAAACGGTCAAACATATCGCTTCTGGTAGCAAAGCCTTTCCAATGTTGCAAAAGATTGAGGTAACATAACACCTTACCTACAACAGCTTAATTTTTTTTATTAAATAATGCAGAGTTATTATATCCATGCACAGGATCTTTTGGAATCAAGAGATGTAACTTGGACCTAACTGGTAACAAAATTTCAGTGAAAGCTGCTCTTTATTTGAAAATCCACCAATTTTTCTCCTAACATACATTTTTCTTTTAAACAAAATATATCTGCAAAGACAATGCAGCAAAATTTTGCAAAGTTCGTGTACTGAATTGCCTTAAGCTCAAACTGTCCTTCACACCACTAATGTGAACAGAGTTTATGTTATATACAGTGAAGCACCGATCAACAGCGCTGTGTTACTCTTTATCTGGCTTTACTTTTTAAAAAAATTCTACACAGAAACTATTCCCTCATATCCAACTTTGTGTAAACAAGTCTTCTCAGAACCAATCAAATGAAGACACCATGTGTGGACATTTAAACAAATATTTCTAGTGTTCTGAGATCTGCATATGATTTGGAGTCCTATGGAGGTAGAGGATCTTTGTGAACTGAAGGCAATTCTTTACATTCTGGTCAGGAAAGGCAGCATTAAACTTGGATGTAAGATAATGACATGCTGAGCATAGAAAGGCCTTCCCATTTCTGCTAATGCCAAAATACAAAAGTAGTGCTTTGCAAGTCAATAACTGTTCCGTTGCAAAATCCTAGGCACAGAATTAACTACATTGATTAATACATTATTCATTCTAAATCCCATACAAATGCAAGATTGTGATTCTGCCTACAAATAATTGTACAAGGGATAAGTAAACTGATTTGTAGAATATTTAGTGCTCCATCTTTCAGTTAACTGCATTTTCCATTCAAACTCATGTTTTCATCCAACTGGTGAACCATGCACATCCATATTAATCCTCACAGGAAGCATCTGATGCAATATTGTTACTCAATTTGATGGTCATAAATAAATACAAACATAGTACACAAGGAATGTCTACTGCAAACTTGAATAAAAAGTAAAATTCTGAATTAATAATTTTAGCATGATTATTTTGTGAAGGTGAAAAAAACTGATGCTTGGTGAACATAGAAAAGTTACATAATTTACTGCTGCTTTTCAAAGAATACCTCACCAAATCCTGATAAGTTACAATCCAGCAGCTCTTATCATATGTAGATGCAAATCTTACTCGTTCTTCAAGCCGTCATTTCTAAATCAATGAAAGTTTCATTCAGCATGAGAACATAATTCTTTGCTGCACTGTAGAGCATTATTGGTTGGAACAATTTAAAATCATGATTGAATCAGTCATCACCCAGTCAAAATAAGCTTTTCCATCTGCTGCTGAAGTTGATATATCAACATTTGCTTTCCAATAAACCTTTCCACATGGTCAATCTGCCATTTTATTATCCATACTGAGATCATCCTTACGGAAGATAGTTTCACAAACAGCGAGTATTTTGCATGAAGAATAAAATTTGCTGCTTCGCACTTATCTTCTCAGAATGGATCCATTTTATGCCATTACATAAACTGTATCTGGAAAACAACACAAAACAGAAAATAGTAGTAGATAAGAGCTATTGGGGCAAACAAGATTTCTGTACATTAAAACATTACCTTGAAGTTTTCTCAAAAATCATATCGTCAAAGTATAAACCAAAAAAAACCCAATTTTTAAATGACAAATCAGTTTTTACATACAAGATAAGAAAATCCTGATCAGAACATGTGTTAATCAGTGTAATGTAAAATTCAACAGGAGATTCATGAAAGAAAATGAAAGCTACAAATAGGCCCAAAAATGAATAACAAAAATGCAAGGCTTCAAATGGTCTATATTAATAAGTGAACTGCATTATGGAGGAATTTGTGGATGGACAACGCAAATTACAAATTTTCTCTGTTAAAATCACTTTGTAGACCAATAGAGACACTGCTGCATCAACAGATGGCTGTGTGTGTGTTTGAAAACCTTAATTATTGTACAATTTAAGACACATTTGAAGCTTTTCCTAGTTGTAGGACAGTGGAGAGCTAAACCACCTACATTTGAATTAACTAAGTCAGAATTAGTTTGATGAGCCATTAGCTCCACGAACTAGAAAGCTGCAAGCCAACCAGTGCACTAACAAACCATACACAGAAGTAAACTACCCTTCACTGAAACAACACTGCATATCTCTACAAAGCGCAAGTACATTAATATATCCATGCAACAACAGGATTGTTTTGGCATAATTTTGTGTAATAACCAAATACTACAACAGCACTGCTAATGTAGCTGGCTTTGATAGTTTTTAGGCACCATCTGAACACTGCTCAACATAGCATATATAAAATATATACACACACTTATTACTCCACGAATACCTTGTCTGTTCTACAAGAAGTCCTTGAGAGAGAGCTCTGCAAACGGATCCTTTCCAGGAGCTCTAGGAGGACTTTGATTAGAAGGACTTGAGGCTGTAGGCAACTATTTCAGAAAGCGAAGAAAGAAAGTGAAAGCAGAAAATGCAAAGAATAGAACACAAGAATTCAGTGATAGCAATGCAGGAACTGCTATTTTAGCAATGGCAGCCACATTTATAAGGATTCAATTTTTGTGCAAGAATAGCTATACAGATTAACTTCTAAAATTCATATTGCAGTTTAGGAACAAAGAAAGGATTTAGCTGTTAGAAACTAATTTTTAAACAGAACTATTTGTAATTTAAGAAAAAGGTGTTAGCACAAAAGTGAGATTAATCAAACCATTAATGTAAAATATATATATATAATGCTGTTTCATTTCCTGACTAAATCTAACAAAGCATGTACCAGTAGACACTTTGAATTTAACATCTAATGGTTTGAAAAGCATGAACTGTTAATTTCAGAGGGGGAAGGGCATTTAAATTGCATAGTGATAACCAATGCCAGGAAAATCATTAAGTGACACTATGCATCTCCCTGTAAGAAGGGATGATGGGGAAATAAAATTGAAGAGGTACCCCACAGAAAACAATGAGCTACTGTCACCATTTTGACTGGACAATGTTGTAAGTGGCGCAGGAGAAAGAAAATCAAACAGGAATGTTATATGGAAGATTTCTAACAAAAGCAATGAATGCTACATTAGTTGTTTAACATTAAAAAGATCAGCATCTGTTTGAGGATGGTTTTGAAAAATACAAATAGATCAAAATGACAGTAACTTGCAATTATGTAGCTCCTTTAACAGTGAAGAGAGTGCCAAAAGCTTCACATGAGTTACAATGAGAGAAACAAAAATGGATGTTGAGCCAAAGCTGTAATCAAAAGCTTGGTCAAGTAGGGTTTTGGAGGTCATAAAAGAGGGATGGGTGGAAAGCTTGAGCCGTTTTGAAGAGAAATTTTAATGCATTGGGATGGAGTGACTGAAGACAAGGCTGTCAATTATGAGGTGAATGAAATCAAATATTTTAAAGGTGGGTTGGACGGTTAGATATTGAGGGGATAGTCATGGTCGAAACCACTTAGAAATGTAAACATAGGGATGAAAATTTTAAATTGAAGCATTACAGCACAAGGAGGCAATGTAGTTCAGCAAGAAATGATGGGTGAGCAAGCATGGACAACAAAGTTTAAAATGACCTGAGCTTCAAAGGATGGGAGGTCAGTCAGAATTTGAGTAGCATTGAAATAGTCAAGTCTGAAAGTGACATCAGAGATTCAGCTGATAAGATGCGAAGAGAAGGATGGGAGAAAGAGTGGAATTCATGGCAAGGTTACAGACTTTGTTGCAGAATCTAAAGATGAGGGTTTCAATCTTTGTTGCGTTTAACAGGAGCTCATTACAGCTCATCCAAGACTGGCACAGAATCAGTGGGAGGAGTCTGGAGAGGTGGAGGGGAGTTACAAACAGGCATCATTAACATGCATGTGGAAGCTGAACCACTTTGGATGATGACAAGGTGGTTCAGTATGTATTTGGGAAAAAAAACGGGTCAAAGGATCCTTGGGGGGGGACTTGGGTAACAATGTAGGTGGGGGGGAATGGCAGGAAAAGGGATATTTGGAGATGCACTGGTTACGGTTGGAAAGGTCAACAGCGCAGTCTCACTGAGCTGGAAAACAGGCAACTGATGAAGGGGTATAGTGAGGGTAACCACAGCAGGTGTCATTAGGTTAATGAGGATGGGAAGGGAAATGTAACATGCTTACAGTTGCAGAAGATGCCATTTGTGACTTTGATTAGGGCAGAATGAGGAATCTAATGGAAAAATAGATCATAGAATCCTTACAGTGCAGGAGGCAGCCATTTGGCCCATCGAGTCTGCATGAACTCTGACAGAGTTTCTTAACCAGACCCTCTCCCCCATCCGAGTCCCGTAACACCACACATTTACCATGGTCAAACTAACTAACCTGCACATCTTTGGACAGGGGGAGGAAACTGGAGTACCCGGAGGAAACCCACGCAGACACAAAAAGAACGTGCAAATTCCACGCAGACATTTACCCAAGGCTGGAATGGAACCCGGGTCCCTGGCACTGTGAGGCAGCAGTGCTAACCATTGTCACCATGGTGCCCTCAACCCTCTGCTCTGCTAGCTCAGCAGAATTCAGAAGGTTACAATCCTAAAGATTTGATGCTGTTGTCAAAGAGGAGTGCTTTTGAGACGTACTGCTTAAGGTATTGTTTTATTCCAGGAACAAGCCGCCACCTCTGGTAGTAACTTTAATTGGTGTTTTGAGAAATGTGCCTCTTGATTGGCTGAAGTTTCTGAGATTGATAACTCCATTTAAGATGCAGAAATTTCATGATACTGAATAATATGCACAGCCCAGAATGGTCTTGGGTAAGAGAACAATAGGTGTGCGAGACCAATAACTAGCCATTTCTATTTAAAACCTTAACCAGGGAGCATCAAGTTAGAGGAAGGGTGTAGCCAAGGGACCTTTTTGTTTGAAAGGCCATGTTCAGAAAAAAAACAAGGAGGGGGAATGGAGAGACGGAAATGTATATCACGCTGTGTATGGTTTGTTCATCTGTAAATGAAACTACTACTGGTCCAAAGTCTCTGTCTTGATTCAGTTAGGAATGTTTATTGGGAGAGTGACAGGAGAATTCACTCGCAGTGTGCGAGATGCATTCCAGGAGCAGATATACAAGTAAGAGTTCTTTGTTATGACCTCTGGGTTTTGCTATTGTTTGCATAGAAATTAGACTGAGAACAATGCACTGACTCACCGGAGACATGTTTTGAAGTTGTTAATTCCCTTGCAGCCCCAAAGGCCAAATCATGAGTGTGCAATCTTGGTCTCCTGTTTGATCTTGTGAAGAGCTTCAAATTCTCTTGTGGCCTCGTCACATATTACCCACTTAAATTTGTGTTGCACATTACCCCAATTACTGCTAAAGTATTGTTCAATAATTTTGTCATTGCCATGTTTGATTACCCCAACATTTTACTCACCAGTTTCCCAAGTTAAGATTGGAATCACATTTAGTACATTGTGAAATATCAAACAAAACTATAACTAGAATTCCTACCTCGACAGGAAGCATGCAAATACACTGACATAATAGGCCACCTGATATAAGCAAAATCTTGATGCTAATTGAGGGATCCTAGAACTAGGCTTTCTAAATTATATGCAAGTCAATGTACAATTCAAATCATAAACCTAAAACATCAAACTGTCTATTCTTGTGCGATTATTGAATGGACTTCAAACATATTGGTTCACAGCTAAACTTAGAAGTTTCTCCAGAAATAACAAAAATAAGGCCAACTTAGCCAGGTTTGATCGTCAACTGTGAATGATATAAAACAACTAAAACAAAAACTCGACAATGTTTAATACACTGATACGGAGTAATACAAGACCTTTGCCAGTATACTTTGTAATAGTACAAAGTTAAGTACAGGCTTTGAAGTAAGACAGCACTGGGATGCTTAAATGCAATTACCAAACTCCAACTCTCAGTTGATATAGGCCACATATAACGGAGCCATATTGGACAGATAGTCCCATGTTCAATCCCTGGTCTGTTGTGAATAAACTGATATCAATCAGGATATCTAATCTGAGGAGGATAAAAATCATAATTTCTACTTCTCATTGTAATCCTATGGCCATTATTGGGAAGCGCCCTTGTCTGGAACTGGCTGTGATACTGTTCATCATTAAACAACTTGAGCGTGCAGGCTCCGCATAAATAAGACTACTTGGATAAGCTATTGTAGGGTGACTGGTACTAACAGAACTGCACACATCAAGAATTGGTGTATTTAAGAAATCACAAAAACAGGGGGAAAAAAAAGGAACTGGGGTAAAACTAATCAATTATGCAATAAGTGTTTCTGCAGTAAAACTTTTGATAACTTCAGTGGCGCTTTTGACACACTGCTATAGCATGGCACAAGATTTCAAAGTCAGAAATGCTACTGGGAAGGGAATAACAATTAGTACTTAGGTCAGCACTGGTCTTGGATATTTAAATTGGAGGCCAATTACATACTAGTTGCAGTAAGGATTGACTCAAAAATGGACCAAAACAAAAACTAGTAGGGAAGGAGAAGTAATTTTGTTTGCACCATACCAACAAAAGGACAACCAGGAAACGTTCAGCACTTAGTACCAAGCACAGCACAGTTAGTATAGTCATTCCCATCCCATCAAGACTATGGACTTGCACCTATCCTCATTAGATCCATACCAGTCTCTATTGTGCATACAGATTATACATAAAATCTTCATCCTTGTCTACAAAAATCTAATCTTCTCACCTCACTCAGTTTCCCCAATCTCCTTCAACCTTATTTCCCCTCCACCGAGTCCTGCATCTCTCTGTACCACCAGTCATGAAGAACATTCAGCCTAAATTTCCAAGTTCATTTAGTGACTGTGGATTTGCTGCAACGGGTTAAAGGGAAGTGGATAAAGTCGCAACAGTATAAATTATACAAAGGCAGATGGAATATTAGACAATGTGTCTCATGGCACTGGCTTCTGGATTTCATTTTTAATTTACTTCTGGTGAGAAGAATTTCCCAATTCTCACCCACCATTGACTGGAGTGTGCAGGGTAAGGGATAGTAAATTACACACCCTCTCGTGGCAAAGAAGAGGTCTAGAATTCACTGTCTTTACATTCAGTTCTGCTGCGCCTTTTCGTTACTTTGTTAGACGTTTCCTGGAACTGTACTGATATACCAAATAAAAATTGTACTTTCTCCAAATTTACCTCCTTTGAGCTCCATTTTTTCCTTCAAATTCTCCTAGTTTTTGATACCAAAAGTAAAAACTCAAAAATGCACAAAAGCTCTATGATCACTTTAAAAGTTCATAGCTACAGTTAAATGGTAGCCAAGTCCCAGGTCCTATTAAATAGTGAAGCAGGCAGAACCATCCAGGATTTGTAGTACATCAGGTCAAAATGCGGAATTAGTGACAGATTGACAATTGGAAAATTGCAGATGGTCTGCCCCTTGTCATCACCCTTCTCCCTAAAACACTGCTGCGTATGTAACCACACATACACTGTTCTAGTGTTTTACTTAATTAGGTCATTGCAGTGACAAAATAGACAGCAGTCAGGACGAAAGACAGCACTGCTCATATCATCACGTCTATGTTTTAGGCAGTTCTCTCTAATTCCTAATTGAAATTGATTGGTCTGTCACGCATGAAGACAGTCAGTTTTAGACCACAAGACATAGGGGCAGAATTAAGCCACTTGGCCCATCGAGTCTGCTCTGCCACTCAATCATGGTTGATATTTTTCTCATCCCCATTCTCTTGCCTTTTTCCCATAACCCCTGATCCCCGTATTAATCAAGAACCTATCTCTGTTTTAAAGACACTCAATGACCTGGCCTCCACAGCCTTCTGCGACAAAGAGGTCCACAGATTCACCACTCTCCAGCTGAAGAAATTCCTCCTCATCTCTGTTTTAAAGGATCATCCCTTTAGCCTGAGGTCATGCTGTCTGGTTCTAGTTTTTCCTACTAGTGGAAACATTCTTTACACATCCACTCTATCCAGGCCTCTCAGTATCCTGTAAGTTTCAATAAGATCTCCCCTCATCCTTCTAAACTCCAACAAGTACAGACCCAGAGTCCTCAACCGTTCCAAGCTCTTCATTCCAGGGATCATTCTTGTGAACCTCCTCTGGAGCCTTTCCAAGGTGAGCACATCCTTCCTTAGATACGGGGCCCAAAACTGCTCTTAATACTCCAAATGGGGTC
The DNA here is from genome assembly GCF_964213995.1 of Mustelus asterias. Taxonomy (NCBI): domain Eukaryota; kingdom Metazoa; phylum Chordata; class Chondrichthyes; order Carcharhiniformes; family Triakidae; genus Mustelus; species Mustelus asterias. The sequence continues at coordinate 66,878,844 of NC_135810.1, read as the reverse complement.
TGACCGGAGCCTTACATGGCCTCAGAAGTACATCCCTGCTCTTGTAAATGAAGAAAGACTATTTCCTCGGGTGGATGGAGGCATAACTACAGGGTTCATGGTGGGAGATATAGGAAGGATGTCCGAGGTAGGTTCTTTACGCAGAGAGTGGTTGGGGTGTGGAATGGACTGCCTGCAGCGATAGTGGAGTCAGACACTTTAGGAACATTTAAGCGGTTATTGGATAGACACATGGAGCACACCAGGATGATAGGGAGTGGGATAGCTTGATCTTGGTTTCAGATAACGCTCGGCACAACATCGTGGGCCGAAGGGCCTGTTCTGTGCTGTACTGTTCTATGAATGCTAACATTGCATTTGCCTTCCTAACTGCTGACTGAACCTGCATGTTAACCGTGAGAATTTTGAACAATGACTCCCAAGTCCCTTTGTGTATCTGATTTCCTAAGCATTTTCCCCATTTTGAAAATAGTCTATGCCTCCATTCTTCCTTCCAAAGTGCATAACCTCACACTTTTCCACATTGTAATCCATCTGCCAATTCTATGCCCACTCTCCTAACCTGTCCAAATCCTTCTGCAGCCCTCCTGCTTCCTCAATACTACCTGTCCCTCTACATACCCTTGTATCATCTGCAAACTTAGCAACAGTACCTTCAGTTCCTTCCTCCTAATCGTTAATGTATATTGTGAAAAGTTGTGGTCCCAGCATTGACCCGAGGCACACCACTAGTCACTGGCTGCCATCCTGAAAAAGACCCTTTTATCCCCACTCTCTGCCTTCTGCCAGTCAGCCAATCCTACATCCATGCCAGGATCTTGCCCTTAACACCATGAGCACTTCACTTATTTAACAGTCTCCTATATGCACCTTGTCAAAGGTCTTCTAGAAATCTAAACAAATCACGTCCATTGGTTCTCCTTTGTCTAACTTCCTTGTTACCTCCTCAAAGAACTCTAACGGATTTGTCAGACATGACCTCCCCTTGACAAAGCCGTGTTGACTCAGTCCTACTTTATCATGCACTTCCAAGTACTCCGTGATCTCATCTTTAATAATGGACTCAAATCTTGACTGAAGCCAGGCTAACCGGCCTGTAATTTCCCACCTGCGGCCTCCCTCCCTTTTTAACAGCAGTGTTACATTCGTTACTTTCCAGTGCTCTGGTACCTGCCCTGCAAGATCACCACCAATGCCTCCACAATTTCCTCAGCTATCTCTTTTAGAACCCCGAGGTGTAGTCCATCCGGTCCAAATGATTTATCCACCTTCAGACCTTTCAGTTTCCCCAGAACCTTCTCCTTAGTGATGGCCACTACACTTAACTGACTCTCCTGGAGCTCTGGCATCCCACTGGTGTCTTCCACTGTGAAGTCTGATGCAAAGTAACTATTCAGTTCCTCTGCCATTGCTTGGTTTCCTATTATTACTTCCCAAGCCTCATTTTCCACTGGTCCAATGGCTATTTTTGCCTCTTTCTTACCTTTTATATATTAAAAAAAACTCTTCCTATCTTCTTTTATATTACTAGCTAGCTTACACTCCTATTTCATCTTCTCCTCCCTTATTGCCTTTTCAGTTGTCCTCTGCTCGCTTTTAAAGGCTTCCCAATCTTCTGGCTTCCTACTAATCCTTGCCACTTTGTATGCTTTTTCTTTTGCTTTTATGCTGTCCTTGACTTCCCTCATCAGCCATGGATGCCTCAACCTCCCCCTTGGGATGAATTTCTGTTGTGCTTCCCAAATAACTCTCAAAAACTCCTGCCATTGCTGTTCCACTGTCTTTCCTGCCAGGCTCCCTTTCCAATCAACTCTGGCTAGCTCCTCCCTCTTGTCTTTGTAGTTACCTTTATTTAATTGTAATACCATTACATCTGATTCCAGCTTCTCCCTCTCAAACGGCAGGGTAAATTCTATCATATTGTGGTCACTGCTCCTGAAGGGTCCCTTCACCTTAAGCTCCCTAATCAAGTCTGCCTTATTACACATCACCAAATCCAGAATGGTCTGTTCCCTAGTAGGCTCTGTCACAAGCTGCTCCAAAGAAAATCTTTTAGACATTCCACAAATTCCTTTTCTTGGGATCCACTGCCTACCTGATTTTCCCAGTCCACCTGTACAATGAAATCCTCCATTATTGTAATATTGCCTTTTTTATATGCCTTTTCTATCTCCTGATTTATTTTCTGCCCCACATCCTGGCTACTGCTAGTTTTCTGAGTCGGGGCCCCCAGTCCGAGTCAGGCCTTTGTCAATGAGCTTGGTTCAAGTGGGATTCAGGTATAGGCTTACAGAAGAGGGTTGTCGAAGGAGTGAGGAGGAGGATGAGGAAGGAGAGAGATTTTATTTGGAGGCTCTGCACGGTGGCAGAGTGGTTAGCACTGCGGCCCCTCAGCGCCAGGAACCCGGTTCGATTCCCAGTTTGGGTCACTGCCTGCACAGAGTTTGCACGTTCTCCCAGTGTTTGTGTGGGTTTTCTCCGGGTGCTCTGGTTTCCTCCCACAGTCCAAAAATGTGACGTTAGGTGCATTGGCCATACTAAATTCTCCCTCAGTGAACCCAAGCAGGCGCTGGAGTGTGGCGACTAGGGAATTTTCACAGTAATTTCATTACCGGTGTGAATGTAAGCCTACTTGTGACTAATAAATAAACTTTTAATCATAGGCCTGTAAAAGAAATCTCCAATAATCAATTGCTAACCATTTTAAAAACAGGAATGTGAGCATTCCAGCATTATTATTGACAGACATGCAGCGGGGTACTGGCAGGTTGGGCACAGCAGAGGAGAGACAGTGGATTTCAGCGCACGTGCAGACCAGTGTGCATGCACAGACAGCTACCAGCAACCAACTTGTGTTTGCAAGAGACAGTGTTAAAACATAGTCACAGTTAAAATTCAAGAGAAAGTGCTTCTTTTCTGCTGAAAGGTCATCAACCCGAAACGTTAACTTTGTTTCTCTCTCCATTGATCCTGCCCAATCTGCTGAATATTTCAGCATTTTCTGTTTTTATTTTGCTTTTGTATTAGCGATAATGCATCAAGTTAAGAGTTCTCATATTACAGACATACAAATCACTGGTTTACAAAAATGATGGAATGTGATCCTCAAGTTAAAAATCCTAGAATCCTAAATGCTAAAAACGGAATTTGCCTTATTCAGTCACTGTAAACCATTGGCAATAAAAAACACAACATTTTTGCAGCAAGTTTGAAACTGTCAATTAATTCTTTCTTGCAGTTTGTAGAAGTAATATGGTCCAGTATTACAAATATTTTCATTGTCATTTTAAACTGACAGTGTGACTTGATGATAAACTTAAATCTAAACATTACAGTAATCCTATAGAATACATTACAAAACCGGTTTTGCTCTTTGAAAAGCTCAATACTCTAATAGCACCACCATAATTTAACATAAATGATGAAATTGTCAAGCATATAAAATTACACGACGTGTTAGAAATAAAATGCTAAAATACCTGTGCTCCAGGGACAGAACTAAAAGGGTTTGATGGTCTCATGACAGGTTGGGTGTACATCATTGTTTGTTGCGTCATCATAGGCATGGCTCCCATTGTAGGTGGCTATGAAGAAAAGAAAAATAATTTCAAACAACACATTTTCTCCCCTACAACTAGATATAAAAATTATTTAAATTCTGCAACATTTAAAACACATTGGGCGAAATCTTCCAGGTCTTCACGCCGGTGGGATCTTCTGGTCCTGCCGATGGCATACCCCTGTTTTGGGTTTCCCAGCAGTGTGGGGTGGAATCAATGGGAAATCTCATTGATAGCGGTGGGACCAGAAGACCCTGCTGCCAACTAATGGCGCGCCAGCTCTTGCCGCTGAGAAACACGCTGCAGGGAGGCCCAGGAATCTCGCCCATTGTTTATAACTTAAATATTACCATAGATGCATATAACACTTTATTGCTTTTAAAATTGGGAAAGCTTGACTTTTTGTATTCGTCCATTTAGTAATCTACTGTATGGTCTCCAACCTCTCAAATCCAGCACTCCAGGGTTCACAACACTCCATTACAATGATAAAATTTAATGAGTCACTGTGCTAATCTACCTTACTCTAACTACATTTGACAGAATACAAAAAGCCCTGTATCCCAACGTGTTGCAAGTTATCATTAATTTTCTCAAAGATGGCACATTTGCAAGCCAGTGCTGCTATCATTAACGAACATCAGGTTAATAATTTGGCCATGAAAGTGGAAAACAAGCATCTTTCACTTCAGCTACTGCCCTATTTGGTGTAAGAATTAAAATTGGCTGGGAATATTTTAGCAATGCAATGATTATGGAAATTTTTTTTGGCCAACATTGCCAAGTTGGAGAAACAACCAAAGTTGAGAGTTAAAATCACATGAAGAGGACCTTTACGTATGGAGTCATAGTTGAATTACAAGCCAATATCAATAGCATCTCTCTTGGTGAACTGAGCAACAAGAAGATTAAATAAAGATGCTGGAAACATTTTTGCATGATGTAAACATTAATAATGTTAGAGATTCTCACTAATTCTCTACTAGAAGATAAAATTCTTCAGTTTAGATTTCACTTTGCTGGAAATATTTACCATGCCATATCCCATTACTGCTGTCGGCGTTGTTGCTGGATAAGCCATTATGGGAGGAGCCTGAGAAAAAAGTATTTGAACATATGATGATAAAAATACATTTATAATAATTAATCATCATTACAATATAAAAGAAAATAATCAAACAATGGTCTCCAAACAGCTTGCAATTCAACTCTCATGCAACTACCTGGTCAAGTACCAATGTGTAAAGAGTGTAAGAATTTGCATTGATGTAGAACTTCCTCACACCTCCCAGAAACATATCAAAGCAGTTCACATAGAATTAATTACTGGGATGTGCAATCACTTATCAGGTCAGCAAAAATCCGTTACAAAATACTACAACAAAATTCTGGTTAAATGACACTAAAGCATGGAACTTTATCATTTTTTATTTAACACATCATTTGAACTTGCAAAAAGGATTTTGAAAATTTCAATTGTTTGATTTTTTAAGGCAGAATACATGAGCCGTACAGAACATCTGTATTTATATCAGTGACATCTGCGTTAAAAAAAAAAATCAATCTGATTTATTCAGGAGAAGCAGGCTGCAAGAATCTAAATTCTTACCAATAAGTTACAACCTCCAGTTGATCCAAACAATAAATAAGGTGCAATAAATTGTTCAGTATTAACTATCACATATATGTTGCAACAACAACAAAAAAATAACAGCAGCTCAAAAACATTATTTTTTATCCTCGTTTCTTATGCCAACTGTTGGTGGATATGCAATGATAATGGTGCGGCCTAACTGAGCAGCTGTTACAAAACTATTAAATGACTAGTTGCATCTACTCAACATTTCAGCATGCACTGTTAAGCAGGTCTATGGACTGCTATTGAAGAGTAAAGAGGCTAAAACCTGTGTTCAGTGTATAGGTGCAAAAGGATTACAGCAGGAAGCAACTGGATTGCACCGAGCACATTCTCACATCTCAAATTAGACATCTGGTATCATAGTAAATTACACTTATAATCCACGTTCCACTATGCTACACCAACATTATACCACTACACTCCCGATTTGATTTATAGATTGTGTTTTCGAAATGAAGCAAACTTAATTTCAAAGGTTAATTGTCTGAACAAATACTGATCAAAACAACCAGTCACCTATTTAGTTTTGTACAATAATTTTCCCTATACTAGTGATACCTCAGGAAGTTAACTATTAATACCATATTTCAGATATATCCATATCTTAATTCCCCCTTTTACAAGGAAGACGTTATGCAGTTAACATCTGGAATTGCTCCAACCCTTTTCTCTTTGATGTGTGAAGACGTAGGTCACTTTTTCCAAGTCATCTTTTCCCCTTTTCATGCTACTCCATCTCAAGTAAAACTGACACAGGCACAGGTATCCAAAAATGTAGAAGATACTTTCAAAATCACTAGTCCGATAGTTTAAAAAACAGTTCTTTTATTTTCCTTCCAGTCTCTTTCCATACCATGGACCACACCTCCACTGTTTTAGACAACCGAAATACCTTCATTCATCCCAAAATGCCTTAACCAGGTTTTAGAAGAGCATTACTCAAACACAACAGATTCTGTCTTTGCCTTTTCCTCACCCAGCTTCTGGATCAGATAGAATAAAAGATGCAATTTGCGCGCTTACAGTTCAGTGTTGCACAATTCATTATTTCATTTCATGCTGGGGATTCTCCTGCAGTGGGTGAATCTGCACAGGGATTTTAATTATTAGAGCTTCACGGGCAATCATAATTTTGTTCTCACTCAAGATTCACATGTACAGACTACCATGCAATATCAAACTCAAAGGGTCAGGAATCAATTGCTTTTCTTTTCAGAGTGACAGGTTGACATTTTTATTCATCACCTCTGAGCAAGACCAATTACTACTCAGCACCAACTGGATGATCTGTTGGAGACTGGAAACACTGCAGAGAATTTCTGTAACAAGCCCAGATCCTCTACTGCACTAGGACACTACAAAGCCATCTCAATTAAGTTCTGAGTATTAAAACAATGCAAGGAGTGTATCAAACTTTCCCCAGCTACTGAACAACAAATGGCAATCCTGAGATTGTTAAAGGGAGAAAGTGTCAAGCAACAACTTAATTGGGAAAAACACAATTAGGGAATAATCCAACAGAATAAGCTTGAGATAAGGCAACAAGGCTGCCTTCCAAATCCAATTATAATTGGAAAGAAGAAATTGAAACCTGCAAAAAATCTACATTTGCTCTGCTCCAAGTAAAATGTTAGGAAAGCTGTGATATTGTGCCAAAACTCCTTTGAAGACAACAAGCAGCTCTGCAAGAAAAGATCGAGTAGATGCACCAAGGCAAAAAAGCAAAAGGAGAAAGAGCTTTGAATATAATGAATTATATTCAAAAACTACATAAAAACGGTAGGTATCTAATATTTAGTCTCCTTCATCTAACATAATATTAACAAATATCAAGTAGCATGTGGAAACAAGAAGTGACAACATTTCATGATTCTGAAAGCAAGTTTCCCCAGTTTAAGTTCCTCCTTCTTCTGAAGGTGGTATAATGCCCCTGATTCTACAATTAGTAATCCTCCGATATCTCATCAAATGGCCTCAAAAGTGTTTTAAGTTATTCAACCATCACAGTTGATCCTAATTCTATCCACATCCAACACATCCACACTTAGCCATCGATTCTTTCAGGTTAAATATTTTCAAGTCATCATTTGCAAAATCTTATTACAATTGGATATAGATTCTTCAAAATGTCTAACTAGAATTAGACGGCCACATTACTGATGGATAAACTGTTTATACCAAATGGCAGTTCCAGATTTTCATTTTAGCTGCTGTCAAATGGAGTTATACAACACAGATATGGTTCTTTAATTCCACAGATTCATCAGGACATTTGCACTTTTCTCTATAGGATCCACTTTCATAAATAAAAAGTAAACTTCATTTAATCAAAATATTGGCAACACAAAAATATAGTTATTTTCATTTATATGCAATAATGAGTTCATGTTAGCTATATCTTTTACTTAAATTAATCCTGAAAATCATGCAAAAGCATTCATTGCCATATTTTAAAGGTAACATACTTCGCAGTTTGTACTAGTGCTGTGCTTTATAAGGGATGGAGCTAAAATCCAACCATCATTTTGGTCAATTTCAGAGACATTTTCCCATGTTCCATTAGCACTGAAAAATATTAATCCTTTAAAATATTACATGCATATAAATTTGAATGACATCACACTGGTAAAGGGGGAAGAAGAGAGGGAGAGTGTCTTTTGTACATGGGAGAGTTTCCAGCAGGGAGGCCTGCTAATATTATTTAAATTAATTCAAATGGCAGGAACCCCATTACATCGCTGGTGGGGAACATCTTTTTCAAGTCACTGGCAAGGGGCTAACAACATTGAGCAGGGAAATCCGACTGGCGTAACCGCCACCCCCCCCCCTCCCCCAGTGGTAATGGACTACCTAATTGGTGATGTAATGTAAATGACATTCTAAGGGTTTATAAAGTGATTAGGTCTTTAAAAGAAGCAATTTCCCCAATTGCTCATAGGTAAATAAGTGAACAACTATTTTCATTTAATGACTGCTACTGGGCTTCAGATCAAAAAGGGCATTTGTGTTTGATTTAACAGCTCTCAAATTGGGAAGGCATGGAAGAAATTACAATTGGCCTCAACATTTGGGGTTTAGGGAGAATGACATTCAATTCAGCTTCCCAATCTTGAATGTTACTGGCTGATGGGAAGTGCTTTCTTTGTGTGTCTCTTTCGCGAGAAAAATAATTTGTTTTGGTTATGATGCCCCTCAGGTTGAATTGCTTGCCAATATGTATTTTCTTTTAACAAAGAACAGCTATTTTTGTTTAATATATTTAAGCTGCAAATTTACATGCAAAAATCGTGGTAATATGTTTCTTTTAATCTTAGTTAAAAAACAAAAACATTTTCTCAGTGTTCATACTTGGCAGTTTGATTCTCCTTGAGCTCATTGCATATTGGACAAATCACACAAAAACATTCCATCACCAACTGGCAGCTATTTCAATTTATTAACAATACCTGGCAGAAATAGCTTAGCAATGGATACCTACATCATTCTTTAAATTGAGGTTTAAAATTGATATTTAGTTATATTAGTCATAACTTGCATATAGTTTACCAAGTTGTCTAGCAACCAGAAGCATTCAATATCAAACTACTTAAAAAAAAAAAGTAGGGCAAGTGCAATCGATGCAGAAGAGCTACTTTGGCAGTTCCTTCATTTATATGCAAAAATTCATGAAAACACACACACACTAACTGGGGGAACAGAAAAAGAACGCTTCCATACATATGGAAGTTTCAATGAAGAGATTTTTAAATTATTTTTTGTGCCAAAGCTTGCCTTTGTAGAATTTAAGATAGGCTTAGGCAGTGGAGGCATCAAGTTCAGAACACCAAGATTCTAGCAGATGGAAAACACAACAGTCGCAAGTAGTTTTCAATTCAATAGCTATCGACAAAAACATTATGGTAAAATGGTTTATTTCACTTACGTATTGAGGAAAATGCATGCCATTCCGCTTTCCAAAGAAAACAATTGCACCATGCAACAAACATTTAGTTAGACTGGGCTATTGCAATTGACCAACATACTGCTTATGCTTAGAGGAGGGTAAATCAATACTCTGGTTTTACAAGAATAAAACATATCCTTTTAACAAAAGTTTAAAAATAATTTTAAATTATAATGGTATTTTAAGACTAAGTAAAACTATTTATGATTAGCAGTGCTCAAAGAAAAACACAAATTTATCTTGCAAAGTATGTCTCTCTGCTCTTCTGTGCCCCCCCCACCCTCAAACAGTCATCATCTAATTTCTATCTCCAAGCCTTTATTATATCGAAGCAGCAGTGAATTTATATTGTATCACGAGACAAGTAGAGAAACAGAGTCATGCTTAAGAGGATGCAAATCAAATTACTGAGAAATCTACACCCATGTTTCCATGTTACCCATAAAACTTTTATTCATATGGACACAACTCACTTTTCCAGGACTAAACAGCTTATGGGCAGGTTGGCATATTTACTACAATAGAATTTCAGCATGCAGAGGATTAATGCTGGAGTTTAACCAGCAGCTCATCATCCTACCTATCAAGTCATTGGCTTGAAGGATTATTTTAGCCAAAAGGGAAGAATCCAAGCCCTCAGTAATACATCTACCAAGTTCCATTAGTTAGCCAAGGTGACTGGTCAATTATCACACTCCTGGGATATCACAAATCTGCCTGGTTCAGAGGGGAATTGGAATTTCCATCGCTAAGAATTTCCATCATGCTGTCATCTAGACCTAAAAAAACACAGCTCGTTTATCTACCTTGCCCCCTCCCAGTGAAAATGTTAAAGCCACTGTGCATTTGACTCAGGGTCCACTATTATCATGACCTAGATGGTGTACTGTCGCAAGCATTACCACGATCAGAAGAGTTCTGATTACCTCAATCAGAAAATTCACTGCATAGAAGCTGGCAAAATCACAATATCAAATTCCGAAAAAGATATTAAGAGTGGCCCGTGCCGAGCATATTCTGAACAATAGAATGAACAACTGTTAAATAATCTGATGGAATTTATGAAGGACTTGGCCTTTTAAGCTGCAGTTCTATACAAATGACACAAATACTGTGCAAAGTAACATTTATGCATTTCCAAACATGATTCACAAAACACAAGTTCCTCGGAATGGCAATTAGCATCGGACTGCCACTCCGTACCCACTTAGCTGCGCCAATTTTTTTCTATGCCTGTCTCACCCGACCTTCCTGACTCAGGCTGGGCGAGATTCGGGCAGTGCAACTACCACCCCCCCCCCCCACCCGAGGACTGGCGTCAAAACTCGAGTGAGTCAGAATGGGATGACATGCTTTTTTAAAAAAAACTGCACTAGCTGCCATCAAAGCAGATAAGTTTAAAGGTCCAATGAAAATAACAGGCCAGAGAGAAGGTAGGTGTCTAAGGCAAGTGGATAGTATTTGGGTGAAATCAGACATCCAGGGGTAGGGGGGGCCAGCCAGATTTTCTTTTGGCGGGGGAGGGGTCAAGTCAGCTCAGTGGGAGGTGTGGAGAAGTGTCCTGCATGGGTTGGAGGGAAATGCCATGCAAAGATTGGTCAGGGTCTTTAAAATAGTTACGTGGAAGTTAGAAGAGGTTTTATTTCTTCTAACGGTTTCTGAGTAACTATCAGCATAACTCTGATGGAACCATCTGAAGTTAGCAACTTAAATTTGGGGTATCCCTCAAATCCGATGCTGGGGAGCCCAAAAGTTACAGCTCAATAAAACTTAGCAAATTTATGGCACAGAGGACCTTCATGATGAGAATCACGAGTGATTATGGTTTTCATATTTAAGAAAACACAAGTTGGCATTATTCATTTCTACATCTACAAACTTCTGGAATTTCTGTAGAGCTTGTGCATAATTTAGAATAATTCAAATTTGCTGGCAAAATAGAAGTTCAGCCTTGATGATAAAGAATGCATGTTGCTTGAAATTAAAATAGCCTTTTCACCAACTTTTACCTTTGTGATTTCATTACAAAATCATTAGATTTCCCATAACGTTTTTCATTAAATAGTCTTAATTTTTTCCTAAGATGTCAGCATCACCATCAAGCATTTATTACTATCCCTAATTGTCCTGGAGGTGGTGGTGCTGAGCCGCCACCTTCAACCATTGTAGTCTATGTGGTGTAGGTACACATACAGTCCTGTAGGGAGTTCCTGGATTTTGACCTGGTAATTTAGTCCCCATGTCAGAATGATCTGTGACTTGGAGGAGAACTTGCAGGTGGTGCTGTTCAAAAGCATCTGCTGCCCTGCCTAAGTGGTAGAGGTTTGAGGGTGCTGTTGAGAGAGCCTTGGCAAATTGCTGCAGTGCATCTTGGAGTACACTACTGACACTGTGCATCAGTGGTGGAGGGATTGAATATTCAAATTGGTGGATAGGGTGTCCAACAAGCAGACTGCTTTGTCCTGGATGGTGATGAGCTTCTTGAGTGCTCCTGGAACTCCCAACACCTTATAGATTGTGGACAGGCTTTGGGGAGTCAGGTGGCGAGTTACTTGTTGCAGAGTTCCCAGCCTCTGACCAACTCTCACAGCCACAGTATTCAACATGGCCAAATTTCCAGTCAATGGTAACCCCAGGTTATTGATGTTAGGGATTCAACAATGGTAATGCCCTTCAACGTCAACATGTGATGGTTAGATTTTCTCTTGTTGGATATGGTCATTGCCTGGCACTAGTGTGGCACAAATATTACTCATCACCCCAAGTCTAAATGTTGTCTGGGATCTAAAACAAAACTGACGCTTATCTGCCTTTCTTAATTTTTTAAAATTAGAATTGATAGATATAGTAGAGGAGAAACAACTGTATATCCCCAAAAGATAAAGCTTATGAATTCACCACATTATAAATAGGCAAATATTTAACCAATACAAATTTTATAATGTTCAATTTTAGAAACAAAAGTATATACAATGAATTGAATATTCTTGACTCAAATAAAGACTTGCAAACATTTCATTGAATCCTGCAGTGCAGAAGGAGGCCATTCAGCCCATCGAGTCTGCACCAACCACAATCCCACCCAGGCTCAATCCCTATAACCTCATGCATTTACCCCAGCTTGTCCCCCCAAAAGGGAAAATTTAGCATGGCCAACCCAACTAACCGGCACATCTTTGAACTGTGAGGGGAAACCAGAGCACCCGGAGCAAACCCACACAGACACAGGGAGAAGGTGCAAACTCCACACAGACATTGACCCAAACCGGGAATCGAACCCAGGCCCCTGATGCTGTGAGGCAGCAGTGCTAACCACTGTGCCATCGTGCCACGCAAAGCACCAAGTTTGCCAGATTTCTGGAATTATGAAAATAAACTTTTAGGAAGTTGACTTGCATTTTGGTGCAACCAGTAGTGAATTGTTCCCAATCGTTTGCTGATATTTCACAAATTTTATTATAATTATTCTGTTCAGGGTTCAAATTTGTCTGCACAAACAAAATTCATGCCAGTAAATAAAAGTCCAACTTCTCTCTTCTTACTCAAACAAAAAAATCTCCCAGAGGCTTACTGTAATAGTTCATAAACTTACCATTGTAGCAGGATTCCAGGTAGTTGTAGGAGCAAGCTTTGGCTGCCAATTGGTTCCTCCTGTCAGTTTCCTTTCCCCAGGCTGGTTCCAATGAAGATCACTTCTTGGGCAAAGGACATGATTTAATCAATGGTTCTCCACTGGAGTTATTTATCAGGCATCATAGTATTTTAATGTATATTGGTTCAATCGTGCAACAGACCAAACAAGACAACTGAAGAAAATAACAGCATAGGCCCCTTCAAACAAATAAATTGTAGCTACAAAAATGCCAAACTTGTAGCAATGTTTAGTTGCATTCTACAGAACTTGGTGTCTTCAACTCATTGATAATTATATTGAAGTACAGATCATTTAAAGATCATTAATGCAGACTCGCATGCAAAATACTTTCAAACTTTACTGTGTCCAGTTATACATAAGTAAATTTTTATAAACTATTGCCTTTCCTTCAGTAACATGCATTTAAAACCAGTTCTGTGGACTTCAGTTCAGCAAATTCCATAACCTTATAACCTAGTCACACATAAACCAAGAGTTGTGATGTGTCAACTGATTCGAATTGTTGGACAATGTGCACACTCAGATAAAACAGGTTTAATGACAGGATAAAACAGGTTTAAAACCTACTTGGTAAAGTTCCGTTGACTTAAGAGTGACTAGATTTTTACATTTTATATATCAATTCCAAGGTGTTTTTTGTTTTAGTTGTTTCTTGATGATTACTATTCAAGCAAAAAAAGGGAAGTAGGGGGAAATTCTCAGGATAAGAAAGAAAATGAATTCATGTAGAGTTGCTATAGCTAAATTCAAACAAACTTGCAAAAGATCACTAAAACTGCAGCTCCCGAGAGACCACATTAGGGGACTGGAGCTGTGGCTCGATGACCTTAGTCTAGTCAGGGAAAATGAGAAGTTAATAGATAGAAGTTACAGGCAGGTCGTCACACCAGGGCCACGTGAGGAAGGCACCTGGGTTACGGTTAGGAAGGCTAAAGGTCACGTACCAGAGAGTACCCCGGTGGTTGTCCCCCTTAACAGTAAGGGATGGGTGTCAGACAGGAGAGAGGAGGGGAGAGAGCAGTCAGTGATGGTATACCCTGTGGTTGTCCCCCTCCAGAATAAGTATACCATTTTGGATATGTGTGTGTGTGAGAGTGAGAGTGTGTGACCCTCCAGAGGTAAGCCACGATGACCAGGTCACTGGAACGGAGTCGGGCTCTGTGGCTCAGAAGGGAAAGAGGGGAACCAGGAGAGCAATAGTAGTGGGGGATGAAATGGTTAGAGGCACAGACAGGCGGTTCTGTGGGCATGAACGAGATTCCAGGATGGTAGTCTGCCTCCCTGGTGCCGGGGTCCTGGATGTCTCTGAGCGGGTAGGAAGCATCCTAAAATAGACGGGTAACCAGACAGATGTCATTGTCCACATTGGTGCAAATGACGTAGGCAGAAAGAGCAGGGAGGTCCTGCGAGAGCAATTCAGGGAGTTGGGTAGCAGGCTAAAAGCAGGGCCTCTAGGGTAGCGATCTCTGGACTACTCCCAGTACCACAAGCTAGAGAGGTTAGGAACAGGGAGACTGCACAGCTGAACACGTGGCTAAAGGACTGGTGCAGGAGGGAGGGTTTCGAATTCGTAGATCACTGGGAAGTCTTCAAGAGAGGATGGCACCTGTACAAGAAGGACAGGTTCCACCTAAACTGGAGGGGTACGAATATCCTAGCTGGGAGTTTTGCTAGTGTGGTTCGGGTGGGTTTAAACTAATGTGGCAGGGGGGTGGGGATCAGAACAATAGGTCAATAAGCATAGAGGCTGGGGACGAGGTTGGGGCCAAGACAAGGCTATCTAAGAGGAAGAGCATTCTGGGGGAGGATGACCTCAGTGGTCCTGGAGGTCTGGAGTGAATCTGCTTCAATGCAAGGAGCGTCACGGGGAAGACAGACGAGCTTAGAGCCTTAATGCTTGCGCGGAACTTGGATGTGGTTGCAGTGACGGAGGCTTGGTTAAAAGGAGGACAGGACTGGCAGCTGAATATTCCGGGGTACAAGTGTTTTAGGCGAGACAGAGGAGGGGTGAGGAGAGGTGGGGGAGTAGCAATGTTGGTTAGGGAGCATATTACAGCGGTACAGAGGGTGGACAATATGGAAGGGTCAGGTAACGAGTCACTGTGGGTGGAGCTCAGAAACAGGAAGGGCGCAGTCACTATGCTGGGGGTATACTACAGGCCTCCCAACAGCCCACGGGAAGTTGAGGAACGGATATGTAAGGAGATTCTGGACAGGTGCAGAAAAAATAGGGTTGTTGTCGTGGGAGACTTTAATTTCCCTCACACAGACTGGAAATCGCTTGGGGCTGGGGGCCTGGACGGGGAAGAATTTATAAAATGCGTACAGGAAGGCTCTTTGGAACAATATGTTGACTAGAGAGGGGGCTATACTGGACCTAGTACTGGGGAAATGAGCCCGGTCAGGTCATCAAAGTTGCAGTAGGGGAACATGTGGCAAATAGTGACCACAATTATGTAAACTTTAGGATGGTAACGGAAAAAGATGTGTTGTCCTATGGGTAAGGTGCTGAATTGGGGGAAAGCTAACCGCAGCCGGATTAGGCAGGATTTGATGGCTGTTGATTGGGAGAGGCTGTTCGAGGGTAAATCTATATTTGGCATGTGGGAGTCTTTTAAGGAGCAGTTGATAAGACTGCAGGACAGGCATGTGCCTGTAAAGAGGAAGGATAGGAAAGGTAGGATTCGGGAGCTGTGGATAACCAGTGAAATTGTGGGTCTAATCAAAAAGAATAAAAAGAGGCATACATGAGGTCCAGGCAGCTAACAACAGATGGAGCACTGGAGGAATACAGAGAAAGTAGAAAATAACTCAAACAGGGAGTTAGAAGGGCAAGAAGGGGTCACAAAATGTCCTTGGCAGACAGGATTAAGGAGAATCCCACGGCATTTTATACATACGTTAGGAACAAGAGGGTTGTTAGGGAAAGAATCAGACCTCTCAGGGACAAAGGAGGGGAATTATGCTTAGAACCAAAAGGAAGTAGGTGAGATCCTAAACGAATACTTTGCATCAGTATTCACAAAGGAGAGGGACATGTTGACTGGTAGTGTCTGAGAGAGATGTGCTGACCCGTTAGAAAAAATCTCAATTACAAGGGAGGAAGTGTTAGGTTTTTTAGGAAACATTAAGACAGACAAATCCCCAGGGCCGGATGGCATCTATCCCAGACTCCTCAGGGAGGTGAGAGATGCAATTGCTGGGCCTCTAACAGAAATCTTTGCCTCTTCACTGGACACAGGTGAGGTCCCAGAGGATTGGAGGATAGCAAATGTGGTCCCGTTATTTAAGAAGGGTAGCAAGGATAACCCGGGTAAATTATAGGCCGGTGAGCTTGACGTCCGTGGTAGGGAAGTTGTTGGAGAAGATTCTTAGAGATAGGATATATGCGCATTTAGAACTGAATAATCTCATTAGCGATAGACAGCATGGTTTTGTACGAGGGAGGTCATGCCTCACAAATTTGGTTGAGTTTTTTGAGGTGGTGACAAAAACGATTGACAAGGGAAGGGCCGTGGATGACATCTATATGGATTTTAGTAAAGCGTTTGACAAGGTCCCTCATGGCAGACTGGTGCAAAAGATTAAATCTCACGGGATAAAAGGTGAGCTAGCTAGATGGGTGGAGAACTGGCTTAGGCATACAAGACAGAGGGTAACAGTGGAGGGGTCTTTTTCCGGTTGGAGGTCTGTGACTAGTGGTGCTCCGCAGGGCTCTGTACTGGGACCTCTGCTGTTTGTGATATATATAAATAAATATATATATGTATATATAAATGATTTGGAGGAAGATGTAGCTGGTGTGATCAGTAAGTTTGCGGACAACACAAAGATTGCTGGAGTTGCGGATAGTGATGAACATTGTCAGAGAATACAGCAGGATATAGATAGGCTGGAACATTGGGCAGAGAAATGGCAGATGGAATTTAATCCAGATAAATGCGAAGTGATGCATTTCGGTAGATCTAATGTAAGGGGGAGCTATACAATAAATGGCAGAACCATCAGGAGTATTGACACACAAAAGGATCTGGGTGTACAAGTCCACAGAACCTTAAAGGTGGCAACACAGGTGGAGAGGGTGGTGAAGAAGACATATTAAGAAGTTTAACAACACCAGGTGAAGAAGACATATGGCATGCTTGCCTTTATTGGACAGGGCATATGATGTTGCAGCTGTATGGAACGATGGTTAGGCCATATTTGGAATACTGCGTCCAGTTTTGGTCTCCACACTACCAGAGGACATGGAGGCTTTGGAGAGAGTACAGAGAAGATTTACCAGGATGTTGCCTGGTATGGAGGATCTTAGCTATGAGGAGAGATTGGGTAAACTGGGGTTGTTCTCCCTGGAAAGACGGAGGGTGAGGGGCGACCTAATAGAGGTGTATAAAATTATGACGGGCATAGAGTGAACAGTGGGAAGCTTTTTCCCAGGTCGGAGGTGACGAACACAAGGGGTCACGGGTTCAAGGTGAGGGGGGCAAGGTTCAACACAGATGTCGGGGGATGTATTTTACACAGAGGGTGGTGGGGGCCTGGAATGCACTGCCAAGCAAGGTGATTGAGGCAGACACGCTGGGATCGTTTAAGACTTATCTAGATAACCACATGCACAGACTGGGAATAGAGGGATACAAAAGAATGGTCTAGTGGGCACATGAGCGGCGCAGGCTTGGAGGGCCGAAGGGCCTGTTCCTGTGCTGTATTGTTCTTCGTTATTAATTCAGATAGACCAGACTTGGGTACTTGGCGGTAATTTCTCTACATTCAGCAATACTGCTACTCTTTTTTTTAAAGTCAGTGTTAATTTTTCATTCAACAAGAACTATCGAATACCTTGACAGTTACAATTGTTTTAGTGATACCTTATACAATAAATCAACCAAGTACAAAGGAGCTCAAGCTAAATAATTTTTTAAATCAAACCAAAAATTTGTTTTGACATTCCATTAAGTTTCCTATTTGAGTACACAAACGATAGCAATGTGCACTTCAAAATATTCTACATATTAGGTAGAATGCTAGTTTAAAGGGAAGCCAACAAAAACATTTTACTACTTTGATAAATATGCAGAAATGATTGGTTCTTACTTTTTAGTAGATCCATTTCCGATTCCCAAGTCTGCAATATATAAAAATGACTTGCATTAGTGATCTACACTTAAAATAAACATCGATAAAAGCATAACTGCGCACATCAGTAAAAATACTTACTGCCTACAAGGTTAGCCAACGATGAATCCAAATCTTCTCCTACTAGCTTGCCTGGCTGCTGCTTTGAAGGTGGTTGAATCTGACTCTGCAAAGCTACAGTTGGTTTCAAGAGTCCACCTAATCCATCAAAGTCTTTGAAGGTTAGTAATGCAATACAATTAGAACACAAATATTGCTGGCACATCACTTAGCACTTAACGTTTCAATCTTTATTATAAAAATGTAAAATCCCAACTCACCCATTCAAGCATGCCAAGCAAAGCCAAGGACCCATACGTATGGATGGTGGAAAAAAATTAGAATAGCTTAATGTGTTTGATGTGTTTGTAAAACAAGCCAGAAAATACAATTAAAGCATTACATTTTTACAGATTAAAATATCTATTAAACAGGATTCAAGAACTGTTAACCAATAATATGGTCCTGCCATACTTTGCAAAAATCCAGTGCAACAGCATGCAGGAATAGACCAGTAATACTACATGCAGGAAAAGAACTGAACTAACCAAAAACAAAAAATGTCATGTGTCTCATTATTATTACATAGTTCAGAATGAGATGTTTAGATGCAGGGTCAGATTCTCCGACCTCGCCCACAGCTGGGATTCTCCTGTCCCGCTGTAGTGAATGGAGATTTGGTTGAGCGCCAAATTCTCCATTCGCGCTCCCAGGGCACGAACAGCCATAGAATTCTGACCACAATTACAACATGTCATTAGAGGTTTCACAAATTTTGGCTGTGCAAGGTTAAAAACATAACTCGGGCATAACTGGCCCCGAGAAACATTTTCCCTCTTCCACATTCCCCAAAATCTTTGCTGCATTTTTCAATACAGTAACTGAGCAGTGCCGACATCAATCCACTTGAGAAATAAATATTTCAATTCCAATATCACCTGAACTAATTAAATTGAAACTCTGGGCAATAATTAGCTTATAGCTATTGGAAGACAACTTTCAAATGTCTTGTTCCCTACAATAACTATTTTAAAATGCAAAACTTTCAAACATATTAATGTTGGCAACAATTATCAGAATGGAGCATGGCTTCATTTTTAATAATTGTTTTTAAAAAGTATTGCAAAAACGGTTTTTGGCTTGACTTGTTAAGGTCATCAGTTCTGAACCAAAGTTAAATGTTGTGACGTCCAACTTTCAATTTCCCACAGCACTTCTACAGTGCTCTCTTTCTGGCTTGTTAAAGTAATGCAGTTTCTGAAAAGTCATGTTTTCTGAGTGCAAACAACGCTGGTATCCTGCAGACCTCGATAGCAAATAGGCCAATAATTTGCACATAATCATGTGACTTCATGAGGAACATACTATGCACATTCACAGTCACATCATCCATGGTGCAGAGAAGGAAAAACACCTGGGAATACCAACTACAAGAAAAGCAGAGAGATATTTGATTGGGTCATTCTCACCCTCCCCATCCGTTGCATACAAAGTCCTGTTTCTAACCACAGCGTTTGATTGTAAGAAGCAACACTGACTATGCAAAAGTTCCAAGCAACACTATGTTATAAGACATCCAAACAACATCAGGACCATGGGCAGTTGAAGTTCCATCCTGGACATTACATTTTCTGCTTCTTGAACTTTGTGGGTCTGGCAAAAAATAATTCACTAGTAAATAAGCATGTTTCCGACCAATTCAGGGGCAACCATTTTCAATCAATCATAACTGCAGAGTTCAAGAAGCTAACCCAATAACAGAATGATTAAAGTGTGGAAAAGGGTGAATCAGAGAAATGCACAGCAGGGTATCTCTTGGGAAAGTTGGGAACCACAACACGAGGACGACTGGGGAGCAGTACTGGAACAAATACTACACATTTTAAACTTGTGGCAAGTTTACCTTAAAATACCTATGATAAATGCCCCAGCCCCTCTACTTAATATGTATTGGCTGTGTCTTAAACCGATTTTGCTTTGGACAAAAGTTTTTACATCGCTCTCATATTTTTAGTAGTAACATTGAACCTTCTTTGGAGTGGAACCAAATGGTACCCTCTGACAAAAATTCAGACTGATACACTTGCCTTTTCAACATTAATAGCCAGATGCATTGTTGCATTAAATTATATGTATCCCCTGCCCTCTTTTACTAATTATTAGACATGTCAACTTATACAGAATCTTAAACTTGAGAAAATACACTGTACAAGGCTTCATAGATGCATCTTGCTTGACAACCTTTCCTAGATTGTGAGGAACTACAGCTCTCGACTTTCATTTAACTGGCCCTAATTGGGATATTTCATGTGAAACTATCTGCCTCGTGATTGTTGATGATTTTCTTATTTTGGGGGGAACTATGGGGGGTTTTTCATCTTTTCTCCTTTCCTTCATCTTCCTCCTATTTCCATTTCCCTTTTCTTTCTCTTCCAAATGCAAGTTCATTAAATCATTGCTTCATTGTAAGCTATTTTCTTTATTGTTATTCATTTTGATTGCTATTAAAACTTAAAACAGAAATAAATAAATAAATGACTTGAGAATACTTACAAATGCAGGAGAACACAATGTCAGCCATTTAATATATAGCTATTTCCTTTGGTCACTTTGAAAACAATTTTTAACCAAAATTGTTTTTCCAAGAAGAAATGCTTTTAGAAAATTAGTATTAGCCCTCTTCTTTCCATAACTGTCAATTTGATGTGTTAGTGGTTATAATGAGCCAACAATCAAGATTTAATCAGGAACTTAGCAATATTGACAGGTGGTCTTGGAAACAGGTCAAAATGACATGTTCCAACCACTTCAACTTTAGCGGAGTTCATTTGAGCTCAAGTCCTGCTCTCTAAAAAGCTCAATACCTTTTGAACAGTCAAATAGCAAGATCAGCCAGTTATCCTGTTAACACAAATGCATGCACGAGGCTCAGTTGTTTAAACATCTTACAGCAACCTAGTTTCACTTTGATTTTAGTGTCCAATAGATTCATCTATAGTGAATATTGAATAAGATGACTGTAACAGGCTAAATACTATTTAGGCTTTAGGTGAAACTTTACTAATTTGGGCAGTTTACCTAAAGCGAGTTTCACTGCATCATTCACAAGAGATCAATCCATCACCGTTGCATCAAATGAACCAAGGGCTGAATTTCACAAATTGTTCTCCACCCCAAGGAAGGAGTTTTGGAGGCTAGACTGAGGAGGAACAAATGGGGGAGCAATTGGGTGGGGTGAGTCCCCTAATGCAAAGGTCATCCCCTGAATGCTCTGTCCTTCCTTCACAAAAGCCTTTTTCAAAAATGGGCTCCTCACTCCCACCCACCTGCTCACACCACCCATTTTATGGCACGAGCACTGTGAAATATCAGTCAGTTGGTTTGGTAACAATCCCAATCACCCATTATGTTTTTAAAAAAAATATCAGGCAAGCAGCCAATCTCAGCATATTTCAGTGTTATGGGACTGGGTCAGGGTGGCAGGAAGGTGGTGAGTTTGCCACCCCTTGCATTGTACTTGCCTTCACCAAAAAGAAAAACACACCCGCCAGGGCATCACAAGATTCAGCCCCAATAAGGCCATATATACAGAAAATAGTAGGGGAAAAATCAAAAAGTAGCGCCAAAGTTTATTCCAATAGAGAGGGTTCCCAGGTGATCCTTTACCTCTTCCCTCCTTCATGGATGAAAGCACATGCTATTGGTCATGCAGATGGAAAAATATGAGGGGGAAATATACTGTTCTCCATTCAAATATTAGATACCAATTTCAGTAAATGAATTTCATTAGCATACACAAATGAAAATATGATTTGACAAGTTGGTGCAGCCCATATAATGAAGACGATATTCTTACCCCCAGAATCAATGATGCTATTGGCTGTGGAAGTTGATTTAGTTCCAAATACAGACTCAAAGTCAACGTTAAGGCTTGTTGATGATGGTGCCTGAGTAGCTGGTGAGGGATTGAACCCTAAAATTACAAGCAAGTATGGTTATTCAATATCAGAAAAAAAACTTCACAACTCAGTTGAGTACTCTTGCTGTAAAACCAGCACAGTTGCGTCTCAATGCATGAACCAAATTGAGGATTTAAATCGATTATTTTCACTTGGTTACATTTCTACCAAACAACCTAATCGCAGGAAATATTATTTAAAGTGCAACATTTAATGAGAAACAGTTTATTCACATTTACTGCAGAAGCGTTCCTCATCATAAATCTTTAAAATGCTTCCTTGAATTAAAAATCCCAGTCATTGTATCACTCATCTTAGTTCTCCAACTT
Source organism: Mustelus asterias (assembly GCF_964213995.1). Classification (NCBI taxonomy): domain Eukaryota; kingdom Metazoa; phylum Chordata; class Chondrichthyes; order Carcharhiniformes; family Triakidae; genus Mustelus; species Mustelus asterias. The sequence goes on along the minus strand of NC_135810.1, from coordinate 66,856,584 downwards.
GCCAGCCCTACCTTTGTCCCACAATTCTCCCAATAAACCAGTTCCTGACTTTGCCAACTTTGCCCCCTCCCTTATCACTGTTTCCAACTTCTCCCTTCTCTCTACAACGTTTCTCTTCTTTTCTTCCCTGAATACTGTGATGTGAAGGTATTACAACCATTGCACACAGTGGGCAAGGAATTTCTGTTCTTGCCAGAATTTCCACCTATGGTATACAGCAATGGGAATTACTTTAATCGGCAAGAAAAGGTTTTTGGCCACAAATGTAAACTCAGAGACCCCACTCAAAGTCTGAATGGTTGGTACAATTGTCTTATAACAGCCACCAGTAAAAAATCTATGCCAGAAAAAAAGTTACGATGTAAAGCTAATAGTAACACTACTACAAAATCTCTTGGTGCAGCAAGAAAAACAAAGTAACAGTATCTCCAAGTTTAAAAGTAAGAATTGTTAGAATCAGGAGACCTTACAATGCTGTTGCTAACTTTTCCTCATGACACAGATTCTCATTTCCAGTCAGCAATCCGTAGATTTTTTTTTGTATTGGCATAGTGCCTATCTAAATAAGGCAGCTGACCTGGTTAGAATGTGGAACTTGCTATCACATGAGGTAGTTGAAGCGAATAGCCTGGATGCCTTTAAGGGAAAGTTAAATAGCTAGCTGAAAGAAAAGGATAGAAGCAGATGCAGATAAAGCTAGATGGTGGAGGTAGGCTTTTGTGAAGCACAACCATTGGCACAGACCAGTTGATCCAAAAGGCCTTTTTCTGAATGTTAAATTCTACATAATATTGTGTTAATAAAAACAAATCTCACTGGGATACGGGTTATTAAGCAATTTTAAAACCAGGAAGTCAGAAAGATTAATCACTTTGTATGCTTAAAGTCAAAACACCTCAAATATCAATGCAAGAAAAAAAAATTCAAATTTTCACTGACCGGTCAATTTCAAAAATAGAAACTCTTCAAAGTTGTAGCACTGTCACCACCATCAAATAATTGATCAGAACCACAGTCAATTAATTTGCTTGATTTAGAGCAAAGCAGGGAATTCAACAATTTCATGAACTTTTCTCTTCTTTTCTTCCCTGAATACTGTGATGTGAAGTTATTACAACCATTGCACACAGTGGGTCTTACTCTTACTGGAAGTTAGGGAGGGACAATTAATTGGAAATCTATTTTGGAGTGAATGGTTGGAATTTAATGAAATTTTCACAAGCGTACTCTTAAGCAGGAAAAGTGGAGGGTAGCCCACTAGCTGTCTTGCCAAGCTGTTCCTGCCAAATTTTAAAGCACTTTGGACAGGTTCCTGTTGGTCCAGACCTGTTCCTTTAACCAGTTCTAAAGGGTTAAAGGAACAAAAATTGATGCAGATAAAGCTAGACGAAGTAGAATAGAGGGAGACAAGTGGAGCATTATGTCAAGCAGAATTGGGTGCAGCAGAAATATCTTTGTGCCATCAGTAATGCAATTTGGCACAGAATTGGATCATGAATTTATATATTTTCTCAGCAAGGCAACAAGCTTTTAATACCTCAAAAATTTATATGTTGGCTTCTCTAACAATACAATTCAATCTTACTGTTAAAAGCATATTACATTCACAGCGTTAAGTTAGATTAAAAATGTTGGAGAACTTGTTAATTATTTACACTGTTGAATAGCTTACATGACTAGCTAAAAGCAACATACAAAACATAATGCTTCAAGTTTGGTTCTCCATCCAACTGTTGTCTGGGGGTACGGATGTCTATTGTGGGGGGTGGGGATACATTCATTGAAGTACCAAGTCAGTACTTAAATAAACTTACTTTGGTACATCAAGTAGTAAATTATCCAAACATGTTGTTCAGATCTTTAGACATCCTGGGTCTATTTCACATGCAAATGAGAACACACTCAGTAACACAGCACACAAACAATAACAACTTGATCTACCAGCATAATCAGCACAAGAAACAATATAAAACATACCTGCAAATAGACCAGCTACAGCAGGGGGCTCAGTTCTAAACTGGGAAGCATTAGAATAGGCTGGAGGACCACAGAAGGAATCTGACAGATAAAATGTGCAAAGAAAAAAGGACAGAAAGATAAGCAGATGTTACTGAGCAGAGGATTGAAGATTAAGCACAAGTAGAAAAAGCACAGAAAGTAAAATTTGTTAGCTGCACATAGCAAACTAAAATGTACAGAAGATAATTCTCAATTTTTAACAATAATTTACTAATCTACAACTGCAATTCCACCTGTGCTTCAGACATAAATATATTGAAAATTATTTCCTAAAACAATAATAACGGTATTTGCACTGACTACACAGTTAAGAAGCTTATTTCAACTAACCATATTAGCATTATTTCCACATGTCGGGTCCTATAGATCTTTCAAGTTTTTTTTTAAAATGCTGTTCCTCCTCTCCCACTTTAAAACAGTATATACAAAACATATGACAAAGTAAAAGCAAAATACTGCAGATCTGAAATGAGAATAATAAGTGCTGGAAAACACAGCTCAGACAGCATCTGTGGAGACAGAAGGAGCTAATGTTGAGTCCAACATGAACCTTCTTCAGAACTGAAGAGGTAGCAATGCGTTGTGGCAAAGGAGGGAGGGGCAGGTGGAGCAAAAGAGAAAATTAAGAATAAGTTGGACAGCAAGGAGATAAAATGACAAGGGTGTCATAGAACACAGACAAATGACATGGCAATGATAGTATTAAAAACACAGCAATATCAGAGTGTGTGTTAATAGTAGAATAAAGATAAAGCACTGACTGAAAGCAAAATAGCAGAATGTGTTAATATAAAATGAAAAGGTCAATGCTGTCTGCAAGCAAAACATGAGAACAAGATACAGACTCAATGCTGTAAAAAGTGAAATCTTCATTTGTACACTAAAAAAAAGGAAAAAACAAAGAACGAGAGAGGGGCAGAATTCTCTCACCTGGGGACTACGTCCCATTGCAGGGACAGAAATGTGGAGCGTTTCCTACTGCGGACCCCAGTGGGAAAACACGCTAAATCTTAAAGTCCCGACCTAATTAATTTGGTAACCGAGAATCTTGTACCATATTGCTTGGTGGGACAAGCCTGATGGCGCAGTCAGCCGTCCTATTCGGGCACCATATAGAAAAGGTGTCCAACATCATTGACCCACTATTGAAGAAAGATGGATCTCAAGGAACATTCTGAGTATGGAAAATAGATCATCTCCTTGACATTGAAGCTGGAAGATACACCTGTAGATGCTCCCCCCACCCACTGCGGGGGAGGGGGGAGAAGGAGGAGAGAGAGAGAGAGAGAGAGAGAGAGGAGGAGAGAGAGAGAGAGAGAGAGAGAGGAGGAGAGAGAGAGAGAGAGAGAGAGAGGAGGAGAGAGAGAGAGAGAGAGAGAGAGAGAGAGAGGAGAGAGAGAGAGAGAGAGAGAGAGAGAGAGGAGGAGAGAGAGAGAGAGAGAGGAGAGAGAGGAGAGAGAGAGGAGGAGGAGAGAGAGAGACAGAGGAGGAGAGAGAGAGACAGAAGGAGAGAGAGAGGAGAGAGAGAGACAGAGGAGGAGAGAGAGAGACAGAGGAGGAGAGAGAGACAGAGGAGGAGAGAGAGAGACAGAGGAGGAGAGAGAGAGACAGAGGAGGAGAGAGAGGAGACAGGAGGAGGAGAGAGAGAGAGACAGAGGAGAGAGAGAGAGAGACAGAGGAGGAGAGAGAGAGACAGAGGAGGGACC